>NC_041007.1:29535367-29829801 GCF_004193775.1 Glycine soja | reverse complement strand
AAGTCAAAAAGGGGATGATTATGTAATCCGCAAGGTTCCGTAACATTACGGAAAGAAAACAAGTATCGTTACGAGATTCGTAAGTTTCCGTAACTTTACGAAAAAAGAATCACCAAAAAAGGTAAGGGGGGTGAACTTATCAAGATAGAGGTGTAAATAGCAATTCAAATCTAGGCCCTTCCAGAACATTTTGGAAGTTGGGTTGCTTAAGGAGGAAGCAACTGGGCGGCAAGCTCCTCCACGTTTTTGAAAAATGGTTTTCGGGGACCTTGGGTAAGCATATTCCACTTAACATTGGTAAAAGGGAAGAGAAAAAAGATGAAAATCAAATTCGAAAACAGTTCCGTAAGGCTTCCGTAATTTCCGTAAAATACGAAAAGGGGGGTGAACTTAGTAATTCGGGTGCGCTTAGAAATCGTCTTCATTAAGTCTTTGGGCGGCAAGCACCTCCTTTTTTTCTATAAATAGGGGAGGGGGGGAGCTGTTTCAAATGTTCAAGACCCTTGGCTATGCATTTTGGCTATTTTGGGCAAAAAACACGTTTTCGTGAAGAAAAATCAAGTCGAAGTACTTCTGTAACGCTTCCGTAAGCGATTCTGTGGAAATTCTTCATCGTTCTTCGTCGTTCTTCACCGTTCTTCGTTTGTTATTCGTTCTTCAACGGGTAAGTTTTCGAATCAGGACTTTCAATTCATTTCTTGTTTTGTGTACTTTCACTTTAATTTCGTTTACTTTCAGTTTTCTTTTCTTCCGTTTTTAACGTGCTTTAACCATTTATTTAAGCCGTTTTCTCGTCTAATAAATGAAAATGAATTTCAACCGATCATTTGTGTTGTAATCTCGTTTAATCACTGTTAAAACGAAATCTAACCGATCTTCACGCTATAACCTCGTTAAACCAAAAAAAGTAAAATATAATAAAATAATCAAAATATCTTGAAAATAATAATAAAATAATCAAAATATTTTGAATAAAATAATAAAAAAAAATCAATCGGACGTTTTTCTTTGGAAGTTTCCTTGAATGAATTGTTAATAACCAAAGTGAAACTAAGACTAAAATGAACTCACAAATCAAGTTTTTTTCCGAAAAATCACTAAAAACCGCTTTTTAAGGTCCAACGCCTTAAACGGTCCTCTTTGCTTTTATCGTTAACATGGACCGTTCAAAAGCATAAAATCAACATGTGACTTTACCGCTTTTGCAAGAACTACGTAGGTCTGATTTTCCTCATCGCAATTGAGGATACGTAGGAGCACAAGCCCCGCTTTTGTCGACCACCCCAAGAATCGTTAATGGTCCAAATTGCCTTAACGTTTTCTCTCTTTCAAAAACAAGAGATCGTACCTGTAATATATCGAGACGCTCGTAATTTAAAATAGAAGCTCTGAGCAAATTCAAACGACAATAACTTTTCAATCGGACGTTCGATTGTGTCCCGTAGGATATCGAGACGCTCGTAATTGAAAATGGAAGCTATGAGAAAATTCAAACGACAATAACTTTTAACTCGGATGTCCGATTGAGTCCTATAATATATCGAGACGCTCGTAATTTAAAACTAAAGCTCTGAGCAAATTCAAACGACAATAACTTTTGACTCAGATGTCCGATTGTGTCCCGTAGGATATCGAGACGCACGTAATTGAAAACGGAAGCTCTCAGAAAAATCAAGCGACAATAACTTTTAACTCGGATGTCCGATTGAGTCCTATAATATATCGAGACGCTCGTAATTGAAAACTAAAGCTCTGAGCAAATTCAAACGACAATAAATTTTGATACAGATGTCTGATTGAGTCCCGTAGGATATGGAGACGCTCATAATTGAAAACGGAAGCTCTCAGAAAAATCAAACGACAATAACTTTTAACTCGGATGTCCTATTGAGCCCTGTAATATATCGAGACGCTCGAAATTGAAAACGAAAGCTCTGAGAAAAATCAAACGACAATAATTTTTAACTCCGATGTCCGATTGAGTCCTGTAATATATCGGGACGCTCGTAATTGAAACAGAAACTCTTAGCAAATTCAAACGATAATAACTTTAGACTCGGATGTTCGATTGTGTCCCGTAGGATATCGAGACGCTCGAAATTGAAAACGGAAGCTCTATGAATAGTCAAACGACAATAACTTTTAACTCGGATGTCTGATCGAGCCCTGTAATATATCAAGACGCTCGTAATTGAAAACAGAAGGTCTGATCAAATTCAAACGACAATATCTTTTGACATGGATGTCCGATCGAGCCCTGTAATATATCAAGACGCTCGTAATTGAAAACAGAAGTTTTGAGAAAATTCAAACGACAATAACTTTTGACACGGATGTCCGATTGAGTCCCGTAGGATATCGAGATGCTCGTAATTGAAAAAGGAAGCTCTGAGAAAAATCAAACGACAATAACTTTTAACTCGAATGTCCGATTGAGCCCTGTAATATATCGAGACGCTCGAAATTGAAAAAGGAAGCTCTGAGAAAAATCAAACGACAATAACTTTTAACTCGAATGTCCGATTGAGTCCTGTAATATATCGAGACGCTCGTAATTGAAAACAGAAGCTCTGAGAAAATTCAAACGACAATAACTTTTGACTCGGATGTTCGATTGTGTCCCGTAGGATATCGAGATGCTCGTAATTGAAAACGGAAGCTCTAAGAAAAATCTAACGACAATAATTTTTAACTCGGATGTCCGGTAGAGTCCTGTAATATATCGAGACGCTCGTAATTGAAAACAGAAGCTCTGAGCAAATTCAAACGACAATAACTTTTGACTCTGATGTTCGATTGTGTCCTGTAGGATATCGAGACGCTCATAATTGAAAACAGAAGCTCTGAGAAAACCGAACGACAATAATTTTTAACTCGGATGTCCGATTGAGTCCTGTAATATATCGAGACGCTCGTAATTGAAAACTAAAGCTCTGAGAAAATTCAAACGACAATATCTTTTGACACGGATGTCCGATAGAGTCCCGTAGATATGAGACGCTAATTGAAAAGGAAGCTCTGAGAAAATCAAACGACAATAATTTTAACTCGATGTCGATGAGCCTGTAATATATCGAGACGCTCGTAATTGAAAACTAAAGCTCTGAGAAAATTCAAACGACAATACTTTTGACACGGATGTCGATGAGTCCCGTAGGATATCAGACGCTCAAATTGAAAATGGAAGCTCTGAGAAAAATCAAACGACAATAATTTTTAACTCGGATGTCCGATTGAGTCCTGTAATATATCGAGACGCTCGTAATTTAAAATAGAAGCTCTGAGCAAATTCAAACGACAATAACTTTTCAATCGGACGTTCGATTGTGTCCCGTAGGATATCGAGACGCTCGTAATTGAAAATGGAAGCTATGAGAAAATTCAAACGACAATAACTTTTAACTCGGATGTCCGATTGAGTCCTGTAATATATCGAGACGCTCATAATTGAAAACTGAAGCTCTGAGCAAATTCAAATGACAATAACTTTTGACTCGGATGTCCGATTGTGTCCCATAGGATATTGAGACGCTCGTAATTGAAAACGGAATCTCTAAGAAAAATCTAACGACAATAACTTTTAACTCGGATGTCTGATCGAGCCCTGTAATATATCAAGACGCTCGTAATTGAAAACAGAATTTCTGATCAAATTCAAACGACAATATCTTTTGACATGGATGTCCGATTGAGCCCCATAGGATATCGAGACGCTCATAATTGAAAACGGAAGCTCTGAGAAAAATCAAACGACAATAATTTTTAACTCGGATGTTGATTGAGTCCTGTAACATATCGAGACGCTCGTAATTGAAAACAGAAGCTCTGAGCAAATTCAAACGACAATAACTTTTCAATCGGACATTCGATTGTGTCCCGTAGGATATCGAGATGCACGTAATTGAAAACGGAAGCTATGAGAAAATTCTAACGACAATAACTTTTCAATCGGACATTCGATTGTGTCCCGTAGGATATCGAGATGCACGTAATTGAAAACGGAAGCTATGAGAAAATTCTAACGACAATAACTTTTAACTTGGATGTCCGGTTGAGTCTTGTAATATATCGAGACGCTCATAATTGAAAACTGAAGCTCTGAGCAAATTCAAACGACAATAACTTTTGACTCGGATGTCCGATTGTGTCCCGTAAGATATTGAGACGCTTGTAATTGAAAACGGAAGCTCTGAGTAAAATCAAACGACAATAACTTTTAACTCGAATGTCTGATCGAGCCCTGTAATATATCAAGACGCTCGTAATTGAAAACAGAAGTTTTGAGAAAATTCAAACGACAATAACTTTTGACACGGATGTCCGATTGAGTCCCGTAGGATATCGAGACGCTCATACTTGAAAACGGAAGCTCTGAGGAAAATCAAACGACAATAATTTTTAACTCGGATGTCCGATTGAGTCCTGTAATATATCGAGACGCTCGTAATTGAAAACAGAACCTCTGAGCAAATTCAAACGACAATAACTTTTGACTCAGATGTTCGATTGAGTCCCGTAGGATATCGAGATGCTCGTAATTGAAAACGGAAGCTCAGAGAAAAACAAACGACAATAATTTTTAAGTCGGATGTCCGATTGAGTCCTGTAATATATTGAGATGCTCATAATTGAAAACTAAAGCTCTGAGCAAATTCAAACGACAATAAATTTTACCTCGAATGTTCGATTGAGTCCTGTAATATATCGAGACGCTCGTAATTGAAAACAGAAGCTCTGAGAAAATTCAAACGACAATAACTTTTGACTCGGATGTTCGATTGTGTCCCGTAGGATATCGAGATGCTCGTAATTGAAAACGGAAGCTCTAAGAAAAATCTAACGACAATAATTTTTAACTCGGATGTCCGGTAGAGTCCTGTAATATATCGAGACGCTCGTAATTGAAAACAGAAGCTCTGAGCAAATTCAAACGACAATAACTTTTGACTCTGATGTTCGATTGTGTCCTGTAGGATATCGAGACGCTCATAATTGAAAACAGAAGCTCTGAGAAAACCGAACGACAATAATTTTTAACTCGGATGTCCGATTGAGTCCTGTAATATATCGAGACGCTCGTAATTGAAAACAGAAGTTTTGAGAAAATTCAAACGACTATAACTTTTAACACGGATGTCCGATTGAGTCCCGTAGGATATCGAGATGCTCGTAATTGAAAAAGGAAGCTCTGAGAAAAATCAAACGACAATAACTTTTAACTCGAATGTCCGATTGAGCCCTGTAATATATCGAGACGCTCGAAATTGAAAAAGGAAGCTCTGAGAAAAATCAAACGACAATAACTTTTAACTCGAATGTCCGATTGAGTCCTGTAATATATCGAGACGCTCGTAATTGAAAACAGAAGCTCTGAGAAAATTCAAACGACAATAACTTTTGACTCGGATGTTCGATTGTGTCCCGTAGGATATCGAGATGCTCGTAATTGAAAACGGAAGCTCTAAGAAAAATCTAACGACAATAATTTTTAACTCGGATGTCCGGTAGAGTCCTGTAATATATCGAGACGCTCGTAATTGAAAACTAAAGCTCTGAGCAAATTCAAACGACAATAAATTTTGATACAGATGTCTGATTGAGTCCCGTAGGATATGGAGACGCTCATAATTGAAAACGGAAGCTCTCAGAAAAATCAAACGACAATAACTTTTAACTCGGATGTCCTATTGAGCCCTGTAATATATCGAGACGCTCGAAATTGAAAACGAAAGCTCTGAGAAAAATCAAACGACAATAATTTTTAACTCCGATGTCCGATTGAGTCCTGTAATATATCGGGACGCTCGTAATTGAAAACAGAAACTCTTAGCAAATTCAAACGATAATAACTTTAGACTCGGATGTTCGATTGTGTCCCGTAGGATATCGAGACGCTCGAAATTGAAAACGGAAGCTCTATGAATAGTCAAACGACAATAACTTTTAACTCGGATGTCTGATCGAGCCCTGTAATATATCAAGACGCTCGTAATTGAAAACAGAAGGTCTGATCAAATTCAAACGACAATATCTTTTGACATGGATGTCCGATCGAGCCCTGTAATATATCAAGACGCTCGTAATTGAAAACAGAAGTTTTGAGAAAATTCAAACGACAATAACTTTTGACACGGATGTCCGATTGAGTCCCGTAGGATATCGAGATGCTCGTAATTGAAAAAGGAAGCTCTGAGAAAAATCAAACGACAATAACTTTTAACTCGAATGTCCGATTGAGCCCTGTAATATATCGAGACGCTCGAAATTGAAAAAGGAAGCTCTGAGAAAAATCAAACGACAATAACTTTTAACTCGAATGTCCGATTGAGTCCTGTAATATATCGAGACGCTCGTAATTGAAAACAGAAGCTCTGAGAAAATTCAAACGACAATAACTTTTGACTCGGATGTTCGATTGTGTCCCGTAGGATATCGAGATGCTCGTAATTGAAAACGGAAGCTCTAAGAAAAATCTAACGACAATAATTTTTAACTCGGATGTCCGGTAGAGTCCTGTAATATATCGAGACGCTCGTAATTGAAAACAGAAGCTCTGAGCAAATTCAAACGACAATAACTTTTGACTCTGATGTTCGATTGTGTCCTGTAGGATATCGAGACGCTCATAATTGAAAACAGAAGCTCTGAGAAAACCGAACGACAATAATTTTTAACTCGGATGTCCGATTGAGTCCTGTAATATATCGAGACGCTCGTAATTGAAAACTAAAGCTCTGAGAAAATTCAAACGACAATATCTTTTGACACGGATGTCCGATAGAGTCCCGTAGGATATCGTGACGCTCAAAATTGAAAATGGAAGCTCTGAGAAAAATCAAACGACAATAATTTTTAACTCGGATGTCCGATTGAGTCCTGTAATATATCGAGACGCTCGTAATTTAAAATAGAAGCTCTGAGCAAATTCAAACGACAATAACTTTTCAATTGGACGTTCGATTGTGTCCCGTAGGATATCGAGACGCTCGTAATTGAAAATGGAAGCTATGAGAAAATTCAAACGACAATAACTTTTAACTCGGATGTCCGATTGAGTCCTGTAATATATCGAGACGCTCATAATTGAAAACTGAAGCTCTGAGCAAATTCAAATGACAATAACTTTTGACTCGGATGTCCGATTGTGTCCCATAGGATATTGAGACGCTCGTAATTGAAAACGGAATCTCTAAGAAAAATCTAACGACAATAACTTTTAACTCGGATGTCTGATCGAGCCCTGTAATATATCAAGACGCTCGTAATTGAAAACAGAATTTCTGATCAAATTCAAACGACAATATCTTTTGACATGGATGTCCGATTGAGCCCCATAGGATATCGAGACGCTCATAATTGAAAACGGAAGCTCTGAGAAAAATCAAACGACAATAATTTTTAACTCGGATGTTTGATTGAGTCCTGTAACATATCGAGACGCTCGTAATTGAAAACAGAAGCTCTGAGCAAATTCAAACGACAATAACTTTTCAATCGGACATTCGATTGTGTCCCGTAGGATATCGAGATGCACGTAATTGAAAACGGAAGCTATGAGAAAATTCTAACGACAATAACTTTTCAATCGGACATTCGATTGTGTCCCGTAGGATATCGAGATGCACGTAATTGAAAACGGAAGCTATGAGAAAATTCTAACGACAATAACTTTTAACTTGGATGTCCGGTTGAGTCTTGTAATATATCGAGACGCTCATAATTGAAAACTGAAGCTCTGAGAAAATTCAAACGACAATAACTTTTGACTCGGATGTCCGATTGTGTCCCGTAAGATATTGAGACGCTTGTAATTGAAAACGGAAGCTCTGAGTAAAATCAAACGACAATAACTTTTAACTCGAATGTCTGATCGAGCCCTGTAATATATCAAGACGCTCGTAATTGAAAACAGAAGTTTTGAGAAAATTCAAACGACAATAACTTTTGACACGGATGTCCGATTGAGTCCCGTAGGATATCGAGACGCTCATACTTGAAAACGGAAGCTCTGAGGAAAATCAAACGACAATAATTTTTAACTCGGATGTCCGATTGAGTCCTGTAATATATCGAGACGCTCGTAATTGAAAACAGAACCTCTGAGCAAATTCAAACGACAATAACTTTTGACTCAGATGTTCGATTGAGTCCCGTAGGATATCGAGATGCTCGTAATTGAAAACGGAAGCTCAGAGAAAAACAAACGACAATAATTTTTAAGTCGGATGTCCGATTGAGTCCTGTAATATATTGAGATGCTCATAATTGAAAACTAAAGCTCTGAGCAAATTCAAACGACAATAAATTTTACCTCGAATGTTCGATTGAGTCCTGTAATATATCGAGACACTTGTAATTGAAAATGGAAGCTCTGAGAAAAATTTAGCGACAATAACTTTTAACTCGGATGTCCGATTGAGTCCTATAATATATCGAGACGCTCGTAATTTAAAACTAAAGCTCTGAGCAAATTCAAACGACAATAACTTTTGACTCAGATGTCCGATTGTGTCCCGTAGGATATCGAGACGCACGTAATTGAAAACGGAAGCTCTCAGAAAAATCAAGCGACAATAACTTTTAACTCGGATGTCCGATTGAGTCCTATAATATATCGAGACGCTCGTAATTGAAAACTAAAGCTCTGAGCAAATTCAAACGACAATAAATTTTGATACAGATGTCTGATTGAGTCCCGTAGGATATGGAGACGCTCATAATTGAAAACGGAAGCTCTCAGAAAAATCAAACGACAATAACTTTTAACTCGGATGTCCTATTGAGCCCTGTAATATATCGAGACGCTCGAAATTGAAAACGAAAGCTCTGAGAAAAATCAAACGACAATAATTTTTAACTCCGATGTCCGATTGAGTCCTGTAATATATCGGGACGCTCGTAATTGAAAACAGAAACTCTTAGCAAATTCAAACGATAATAACTTTAGACTCGGATGTTCGATTGTGTCCCGTAGGATATCGAGACGCTCGAAATTGAAAACGGAAGCTCTATGAATAGTCAAACGACAATAACTTTTAACTCGGATGTCTGATCGAGCCCTGTAATATATCAAGACGCTCGTAATTGAAAACAGAAGGTCTGATCAAATTCAAACGACAATATCTTTTGACATGGATGTCCGATCGAGCCCTGTAATATATCAAGACGCTCGTAATTGAAAACAGAAGTTTTGAGAAAATTCAAACGACAATAACTTTTGACACGGATGTCCGATTGAGTCCCGTAGGATATCGAGATGCTCGTAATTGAAAAAGGAAGCTCTGAGAAAAATCAAACGACAATAACTTTTAACTCGAATGTCCGATTGAGCCCTGTAATATATCGAGACGCTCGAAATTGAAAAAGGAAGCTCTGAGAAAAATCAAACGACAATAACTTTTAACTCGAATGTCCGATTGAGTCCTGTAATATATCGAGACGCTCGTAATTGAAAACAGAAGCTCTGAGAAAATTCAAACGACAATAACTTTTGACTCGGATGTTCGATTGTGTCCCGTAGGATATCGAGATGCTCGTAATTGAAAACGGAAGCTCTAAGAAAAATCTAACGACAATAATTTTTAACTCAGATGTCCGGTAGAGTCCTGTAATATATCGAGACGCTCGTAATTGAAAACAGAAGCTCTGAGCAAATTCAAACGACAATAACTTTTGACTCTGATGTTCGATTGTGTCCTGTAGGATATCGAGACGCTCATAATTGAAAACAGAAGCTCTGAGAAAACCGAACGACAATAATTTTTAACTCGGATGTCCGATTGAGTCCTGTAATATATCGAGACGCTCGTAATTGAAAACTAAAGCTCTGAGAAAATTCAAACGACAATATCTTTTGACACGGATGTCCGATAGAGTCCCGTAGGATATCGTGACGCTCAAAATTGAAAATGGAAGCTCTGAGAAAAATCAAACGACAATAATTTTTAACTCGGATGTCCGATTGAGTCCTGTAATATATCGAGACGCTCGTAATTTAAAATAGAAGCTCTGAGCAAATTCAAACGACAATAACTTTTCAATCGGACGTTCGATTGTGTCCCGTAGGATATCGAGACGCTCGTAATTGAAAATGGAAGCTATGAGAAAATTCAAACGACAATAACTTTTAACTCGGATGTCCGATTGAGTCCTGTAATATATCGAGACGCTCATTATTGAAAACTGAAGCTCTGAGCAAATTCAAATGACAATAACTTTTGACTCGGATGTCCGATTGTGTCCCATAGGATATTGAGACGCTCGTAATTGAAAACGGAATCTCTAAGAAAAATCTAACGACAATAACTTTTAACTCGGATGTCTGATCGAGCCCTGTAATATATCAAGACGCTCGTAATTGAAAACAGAATTTCTGATCAAATTCAAACGACAATATCTTTTGACATGGATGTCCGATTGAGCCCCATAGGATATCGAGACGCTCATAATTGAAAACGGAAGCTCTGAGAAAAATCAAACGACAATAATTTTTAACTCGGATGTTTGATTGAGTCCTGTAACATATCGAGACGCTCGTAATTGAAAACAGAAGCTCTGAGCAAATTCAAACGACAATAACTTTTCAATCGGACATTCGATTGTGTCCCGTAGGATATCGAGATGCACGTAATTGAAAACGGAAGCTATGAGAAAATTCTAACGACAATAACTTTTCAATCGGACATTCGATTGTGTCCCGTAGGATATCGAGATGCACGTAATTGAAAACGGAAGCTATGAGAAAATTCTAACGACAATAACTTTTAACTTGGATGTCCGGTTGAGTCTTGTAATATATCGAGACGCTCATAATTGAAAACTGAAGCTCTGAGCAAATTCAAACGACAATAACTTTTGACTCGGATGTCCGATTGTGTCCCGTAAGATATTGAGACGCTTGTAATTGAAAACGGAAGCTCTGAGTAAAATCAAACGACAATAACTTTTAACTCGAATGTCTGATCGAGCCCTGTAATATATCAAGACGCTCGTAATTGAAAACAGAAGTTTTGAGAAAATTCAAACGACAATAACTTTTGACACGGATGTCCGATTGAGTCCCGTAGGATATCGAGACGCTCATACTTGAAAACGGAAGCTCTGAGGAAAATCAAACGACAATAATTTTTAACTCGGATGTCCGATTGAGTCCTGTAATATATCGAGACGCTCGTAATTGAAAACAGAACCTCTGAGCAAATTCAAACGACAATAACTTTTGACTCAGATGTTCGATTGAGTCCCGTAGGATATCGAGATGCTCGTAATTGAAAACGGAAGCTCAGAGAAAAACAAACGACAATAATTTTTAAGTCGGATGTCCGATTGAGTCCTGTAATATATTGAGATGCTCATAATTGAAAACTAAAGCTCTGAGCAAATTCAAACGACAATAAATTTTACCTCGAATGTTCGATTGAGTCCTGTAATATATCGAGACGCTCGTAATTGAAAACAGAAGCTCTGAGAAAATTCAAACGACAATAACTTTTGACTCGGATGTTCGATTGTGTCCCGTAGGATATCGAGATGCTCGTAATTGAAAACGGAAGCTCTAAGAAAAATCTAACGACAATAATTTTTAACTCGGATGTCCGGTAGAGTCCTGTAATATATCGAGACGCTCGTAATTGAAAACAGAAGCTCTGAGCAAATTCAAACGACAATAACTTTTGACTCTGATGTTCGATTGTGTCCTGTAGGATATCGAGACGCTCATAATTGAAAACAGAAGCTCTGAGAAAACCGAACGACAATAATTTTTAACTCGGATGTCCGATTGAGTCCTGTAATATATCGAGACGCTCGTAATTGAAAACAGAAGTTTTGAGAAAATTCAAACGACTATAACTTTTAACACGGATGTCCGATTGAGTCCCGTAGGATATCGAGATGCTCGTAATTGAAAAAGGAAGCTCTGAGAAAAATCAAACGACAATAACTTTTAACTCGAATGTCCGATTGAGCCCTGTAATATATCGAGACGCTCGAAATTGAAAAAGGAAGCTCTGAGAAAAATCAAACGACAATAACTTTTAACTCGAATGTCCGATTGAGTCCTGTAATATATCGAGACGCTCGTAATTGAAAATAGAAACTCTGAGAAAATTCAAACGACAATAACTTTTGACTCGGATGTTCGATTGTGTCCCGTAGGATATCGAGATGCTCGTAATTGAAAACGGAAGCTCTAAGAAAAATCTAACGACAATAATTTTTAACTCGGATGTCCGGTTTTGTCCTGTAATATATCAAGACGCTCGTAATTGAAAACAGAACCTCTGAGCAAATTCAAACGACAATAAGTTCTGACTCGGATGTTCGATTGAGTCTCATAGGATATCGAGACGCTCGTAATTGAAAACAGAAGCTATGAGAAAATTCAAACGACAATAACTTTTAACTCGGATGTTCGATTGAGTCTTGTAATATATCGAGACGCTCGAAATTGAAAACTGAAGCTCTGAGCAAATTCAAACGACAATAACTTTCGACTCAGATGTCCGACTGTGTCCCGTAGGATATCGAGACGCTCGTAATTGAAAACGGAAGCTATGAGAAAATTCAAACGACAATAACTTTTAACTCGGATGTCCGATTGAGCCCTTTAATATATCGAGACGCTCGAAATTGAAAACGGAAGCTCTATGAAAAGTCAAACGACAATAACTTTTGACATGGATGTACGATTGAGTCCCGTAGGATATCGAGACGCTCATAATTGAAAACGGAAACTCTGAGAAACATCAAACGACAACAATTTTTAACTCGGATGTCTGATTGAGTCCTGTAATATATCGTGACGCTCATAATTGAAAACTAAAGCTCTGAGCAAATTCAAACGACAATAAATTTTAACTCGGATGTCCGATTTTGTCCCGTAGGATATCAAAACGCTCGTAATTGAAAATGGAAGCTCTGAGAAAAATCAAACGACAATAACTTTTAACTCAGATGTCCGATTGAGCCCTTTAATATATCGAGACGCTCGAAATTGAAAACGGAAGCTTTCTGAAAACTCAAACGACAATAATTTTTAATTCGGATGTGTGATTGAGTCCTGTAATATATCGCGACGCTCGTAATTTAAAACTGAAGCTCTAAGCAATTTCAAACGACAATAAATTTTGAATCGGATGTCCGATTGTGTCCCATAGGATATAGAGACGCTCGTAATTGAAAACGGAAGCTCAGAGAAAAATCAAACGACAATAATTTTTAACTTGGATGTCCGATTTTGTCCTGTAATATATCAAGACGCTCGTAATTGAAAACAGAACCTCTGAGCAAATTCAAACGACAATAAGTTCTGACTCGGATGTTCGATTGAGTCTCGTAGGATATCGAGACGCTCGTAATTGAAAACAGAAGTTATGAGAAAATTCAAACGACAATAACTTTTAACTCGGATGTTCGATTGAGTCTTGTAATATATCGAGACGCTCGAAATTGAAAACTGAAGCTCTGAGCAAATTCAAACGACAATAACTTTCGACTCAGATGTCCGACTGTGTCCCGTAGGATATCGAGACGCTCGTAATTGAAAACGGAAGCTCTAAGAAAAATCTAACGACAATAATTTTTAACTTGGATGTCCGATTTTGTCCTGTAATATATCGAGAAGCTCGTAATTGAAAACAGAAGCTCTGAGCAAATTCAAACGACAATAACTTTTGACTTGGATGTTCGATTGTGTCCCGTAGGATATCGAGACGCTCGTAATTGAAAACAGAAGCTATGAGAAAATTCTAACGACAATAACTTTTAACTCGGATCTCCGATTGAGTCCTGTAATATATCGAGACGCTCATAATTGAAAACTGAAGCTCTTAGCAAATTCAAACGACAATAAATTTTGACTCGGATGTCCGATTGTGTCCCGTAGCATATCGAGACGCACGTAATTGAAAATGGAAGCTCTGACAAAAATCAAACGACAATTATTTTTAACTCGGATGTCCGATTGAGTCCCGTAATATATCGAGAAGCTTGTAATTGAAAACTAAAGCTCTGAGCAAATTCAAACGACAATAAATTTTGACTCGGATGTCCGATTGTGTCCTGTAGGATATCGAGACGCTCGTAATTGAAAACGGAAGCTCTGAGAAAAATCAAACGACAATAACTTTTAACTCGGATGTCCGATTGAGCCTTGTAATATATCGAAACGCTCGAAATTGAAAACGAAACCTCTAAGAAAAGAAAAACGACAATAACTTTTGATTCGGATGTCCGATTAAGTCTCGTAATATATCGAGACGCTCGTAATTTAAAACAAAAGCTCTGCGTCCCGTAGAATATCGAGACGCTCGTAATTGAAAACGGAAACTCTAAGGAAAATCAAACGACAATAAGTTTTAACTCGGACGTCCTATTGAGCCCTGTAATATATCGAGACGCTCGAAATTGAAAACGGAAGCTCTAAGAAAAGTCAAACGACAATAACTTTTAACTCGGATGTCTGATCGAGACCTATTATATATCAAGACGCTCAAAATTGAAAACAGAAGCTCTGAGTAAATTCAAACGACAATAACTTTTCACTCGGATGTCCGATTGAGTCCCGTAATATATCGAGACGCTCGTAATTGAAAATGGAAGCTCTGAGTAAAATGAAACGACAATAAGTTTTAACTCGGATGTCCTATTCAGCACTGTAATATATCAAGACGCTTGAAATTGAAAACGAAAGCTCTAAGAAAAATCAAACGACAATAACTTTATACTCGGATGTCCGATTGAGCCATGAAATATATCGAGACGCTCGAAATTGAAAACGGAAGCTCTAAGAAAAGTCAAAGGCCAATAACTTTTAACTCGGATGTCCGATTGAGCCCTATAATATATCGAGAAGCTCGAAATTGAAAACGGAAGCTCGACGAAAAGTCAAACGACAATAACTTTTGACTCGGATGTCCGATTGTGTCCCGTAGGATATCGAGACGCTCGTAATTGAAAACGGAAGCTCTGAGAAAAATCAAACGACAATAACTTTTAACTCGGATGTCCGATTGAGCCCTGTAATATATCGAGACGCTCGAAATTGAAAACGGAAGCTCTAAGAAAAGTCGAACGACAATAACTTTTAATTCGGATGTCCGACTGAGTCCCGTAATATATGGAGACGCTCGTAATTGAAAACTGAAGCTCTGAGTAAATTCAAACGACAATAACGTTTGACTCGGATGTCCGATTGTGTCCCGTAGGATATCGAGACGCTCGTAATTGAAAACAGAAGCTATGAGAAAATTCTAACGACAATAACTTTTAACTCGGATGTCCGGTTGAGTATTGTAATATATCGAGACGCTCATAATTGAAAACAGAAGCTCTGAGAAAAATCAAATGACAATAATTTTTAACTCGGATGTCCGATTGAGTCCTGTAATATATCGAGACGCTCGTAATTGAAAACGGAAGCTCTAAGAAAAATCTAACGACAATAATTTTTAACTCGGATGTCCGATTGAGTCCTGTAATATATCGAGACGCTCGTAATTGAAAACGGAAGCTCTGAGAAAAATCAAACGACAATAATTTTTAACTTGGATGTCCGATTGTGTCCCGTAATATATCGAGACGCTCGTAATTGAAAACTAAAGCTCTGAGAAAATTCAAACGACAATAAATTTTAACTCGGATGTCCGATTGTGTCCCGTAGGATATCGAGACGCTCGTAATTGAAAACGGAAGCTCTGAGAAAAATCAAACAACAATAACTTTTAACTCGGATGTCCGATTGAGCCCTGTATTATATCGAGACCCTCGAAATTCAAAACGGAACCTCTAAGAAAAGTCAAACGACAATAACTTTTAACTCGGATGTCCGATTGAGCTCTCTAATATATCGAGACGCTTAAAATTGAAAACGGAAGCTCTAAGAAAAGTCAAACGACAATAATTTTTGACTCGGATGTCCGATTGTGTCCCGTAGGATATCAAGTCGTTCGTAATTGAAAACAGAAGCTCTGAGTAAATTCAAACGACAATAACTTTTCACTCGGATATCCGATTGAGTCCAGTACGGTATCGTGACGCTCGTAATTGAAAACGGAAGCTCTGAGTAAAATGAAATGACAATAAGTTTTAACTCGGATGTCCTATTCAGCACTGTAATATATCGAGACGCTCGAAATTGAAAATGGAAGCTTTAAGAAAAGTCAACCGACAATTACTTTTGACTCGGATGTCCGATTGAGCCCTGTAATATATCGAGACGCTCCAAATTGAAAATGGAACCTCTAAGAAAAGTCAGACGACAATAACTTTTAACTCGGATGTCTGATCGAGCCCTGTATTATATGAAGACGCTCGAAATTGAAAACGGAAGCTCTAAGAAAAGTCAAACGAGAAAAACTTTTGACTCGGATGTCCGATTGTGTCCCGTAGGATATCGAGACGCTCGTAATTGAAAACGGAAGCTCTGAGAAAAATCAAACGACAATAACTTTTAACTCGGATGTCCGATTGAGCCCTGTATTATATCAAGACCCTCGAAATTCAAAACGGAACCTCTAAGAAAAGTCAAACGACAATAACTTTTGACTCGGATGTCCGATTGTGTCCCGTAATATATGGAGACGCTCATAATTGAAAAGTGAAGCTCTGAGCAAATTCAAACGACAATAACTTTTAACTCGGATGTCCGATTGAGTCCTGTAATATATCGAGACGCTCGTAAATGAAAACTGAAGCTCTGAGCAAATTCAAACGATAATAACTTTTGACTCGGATGTCCGAATGTGTCCCGTAGGATATCGAGACGCTCGTAAATGAAAACTGAAGCTCTGAGCAAATTCAAACGATAATAACTTTTGACTCGGATGTCCGATTGTGTCCCGTAGGATATCGAGACGCTCGTAATTGCAAACGGAAGCTCTGAGAAAAATCTAACGACAATAACTTCTAACTCGGATGTCCGATTGAGCCCTATAATATATCGAGAAGCTCGAAATAGAAAACGGAAGCTCTAAGAAAAGTCAAACGACAATAACTTTTGACTCGGATGTCCGATTGAGTCCCGTAGGATATCGAGACGCTCGTAATTGAAAACGAAAGTTCTGAGAAAAATGAAACGACAATAAGTTTTAACTCGGATGTCCTATTGAGCCCTGTAATATATCGAGACGCTCGAAATTGAAAATGGAAGTTCTAAGAAAAGTCAAACAACAATAACTTTTAACTCGGATGTCTGATCGAGCCCTATAATATATCAAGACGCTCGAAATTGAAAACGAAACCTCTAAGAAAAGTCAAATGACAATAACTTTTGACTCGGATGTCCGATTGAGTCTCGTAATATATCGAGACGCTCGTAATTGAAAACGGAAGCTCTGAGTAAATTCAAACGACAATAACTTTTGACTCGGATCTACGATTGTGTCCCGTAGGATATCGAGATGCTCGTAATTGAAAATGGAAGCTCTGAGTAAACTCAAACGACAATAACTTTTGACTCGGATGTCCGATTGAGTCTCATAGGATATCGAGACGCTCGTAATTGAAAACGGAAGCCCTGAGAAAAATGAAACGACAATAACTTTTAACTCGGATGTTCGATTGAGTCCCGAAATATATCGAGACGCTCGAAATTGAAAACTGAAGCTCTGAGCAAATTCAAACGACAATAACTTTTGACTCGGATCTCCGATTGTGTCCCGTAGGATATCGAGACGCTCGTAATTGAAAACGGAAGTTCTGAGAAAAATGAAACGACAATAAGTTTTAACTCGAATGTCCTATTGAGCCCTGTAATATATCGAGACGCTCGAAATTGAAAACGGAAGTTCTAAGAAAAGTCAAACGATAATAACTTTTAAATCGGATGTCCGATTGAGTCCCGTAATAGATCGAGACGCTCCTAATTGAAAACTGAAGCTCTGGGCAAATTCAAACGACAATAACTTTTGACTCGGATCTCCGATTGTGTCCCGTAGGATATCGAGACGCTCTTAATTGAAAACGGAAGCTCTAAGAAAAATCTAACGACAATAACTTTTAACTCGGATGTCTGATCGAGCCCTGTAATATATCAAGACGCTCGAAATTGAAAACGGAAGCTCTAAGAAAAGTCAAACGACAATAACTTTTGACTCGGATGTCCGATTGTGTCCCGTAGGATATCGAGACGCTCGTAATTGAGAACGGAACCTCTGAGAAAAATCAAACGACAATAACTTTTAACTCGGATCTCCGATTGTGTCCCGTAGGATATTGAGACGCTCGTAATTGAAAACGGAAGCTCTGAGAAATATCTAACGACAATAACTTTTAACTCGGATGTCTGATCGAGCCCTGTAATATATCAAGACGCTCAAAATTTAAAACGGAAGCTCTAAGAAAAGTCAAACGACAATAACTTTTGACTCGAATGTCCGATTGTGTCCCGTTGGATATCGAGACGCTCGTAATTGAAAGCAGAAGCTCTAAGAAAAATCAAACGACAATAACTTTTAACTCGGATGTCCGATTCAGCCCTGTAATATATCGAGACGCTCGAAATTGAAAACGGAAGTTCTAAGAAAAGTCAAACGACAATAACTTTTAAGTCGGATGTCCGATTGAGTCCCGTAATATATCGAGATGCTCGTAATTGAAAACTGAAGCTCTGAGCAAATTTAAACGACAATAACTTTTGACTCGGATCTCCGATTGTGTCCCGTAGGATATCGAGACGCTCGTAATTGAAAACGGAAGCTCTGAGTAAATTCAAACAACAATAACTTTTGACTCGGATGTCCGATTGAGTCTCGTAGGATATCGATACGCTCGTAATTGAAAACGGAAGCTCTGAGAAAAATCAAACGACAATAACTTTTAACTTGGATGTCCGATTGAGTCCCGTAGGATATCGAGAAGCTCGTAATTGAAAGTGGAAGCTCTGAGAAAAATCAAACGACAATAACTTTTGACTCGGATATCTGAATTTGTCCCGTACGATATCGAGACGCTCGTAATTGAAAACAGAAGCTTTGAGAAAAATCTAACGACAATAACTTTTAACTCGGATGTCTGATCGAGCCCTATAATATATCAAGACGCTCGAAATTTAAAACGGAACCTCTTAGAAAAGTCAAACGACAATAACTTTTGACTCGGATGTCTGATTGAGTCTCGTAATATATCGAGACGCTCGTAATTGAAAACAGAAACTCTGAGTAAATTCAAACGAGAATAACTTTTGACTCGAATGTCCGATTGAGCCCTGTAGGATATCGAGACGCTCGTAATTGAAAACGGAAGTTCTGAGAAAAATGAAACGACAATAAGTTTTAACTCGAATGTGCTATTGAGCCCTGTAATATATCGAGACGCTCGAAATTGAAAACGGAAGTTCTAAGAAAAGTCAAACGACAATAAATTTTAACTCGGATGTCCGATTGAGTCCCGTAATAGATCGAGATGCTTGTAATTGAAAACTGAAGGTCTGAGCAAATTCAAACGACAATAACTTTTGACTCGGATCTCCGATTGTGTCCCGTAGGATATCGAGACGCTCTTAATTGAAAACGGAAGCTCTAAGAAAAATCTAACGACAATAACTTTTAACTCGGATGTCTGATCGAGCCCTGTAATATATCAAGACGCTCGAAATTGAAAACGGAAGCTCTAAGAAAAGTCAAACGACAATAACTTTTGACTCGGATGTCCGATTGTGTCCCGTAGGATATCGAGACGCTCGTAATTGAGAACGGAACCTCTGAGAAAAATCAAACGACAATAACTTTTAACTCGGATCTCCGATTGTGTCCCATAGGATATCGAGACGCTCGAAATTCAAAACGGAAGCTCTGAGAAATATCTAACGACAATAACTTCTAACTCGGATGTCCGATTGAGCCCTATAATATATCGAGACGCTCAAAATTGAAAACGGAAGCTCTAAGAAAAGTCAAACGGCAATAACTTTTGACTCGGATGTCCGATTGTGTCCCGTAGGATATCAAGACGTTCGTAATTGAAAACAGAAGCTCTGAGTAAATTCAAACGACAATAACTTTTGACATAGATGTTCGATTGAGCCCTGTAATATATCGAGACGCTCGAAATTGAAAACGGAAGCTCTAAGAAAAGTTAAACGACAATAACTTTTAACTCGGATGTCCGATTGAGCCCTATAATATATCGAGAAGCTCGAAATTGAAAACGGAAGCTCTAAGAAAAGTCAAACGACAATAACTTTTGACTCGGATGTCCGATTGTGTCCCGTAGGATATCGAGACGCTCGTAATTGAAAACAGAAGCTCTGAGTAAATTCAAACGACAATAACTTTTGACACGGATGTCCGATTGAGTGCCGTAGTATATCGAGACGCTCGTAATTGAAAACGGAAGCTCTGAGTAAAATGAAACGACAATACGTTTTAACTCGGATGTCCTATTCAGTCCTGTAATATATCGAGACGCTCGAAATTTGAAACGGAACCTCTAAGAAAAGTCAAACGGCAATAACTTTTGACTCGGATATCCGATTGTGTCCCGTAGGATATCGAGACGCTCGTAATTGAAAACGGAAGCTTTGAGAAAAATCTAACGACAATAACTTTTAACTCGGATGTCTGATGGAGCCCTATAATATATCAAGACGCTCGAAACTGAAAACGGAACCTCTAGGAAAAGTCAAACGACAATAACTTTTGGCTCCGAGGTCCGATTGTGTCTTGCAATATATCGAGACGCTCGTAATTGAAAACAGAAACTCTGAGTAAATTCAAACGACAATAACTTTTGACTCGGATGTCCGATTGAGTCTCGTAGGATATCGAGACGCTCGTAATTGAAAACGAAAGCTCTGACAAAAATCAAACGACAATAACTTTTAACTTGGATGTCTGATTGAGTCCCGTAGGATATCGAGAAGCTCGTAATTGAAAACGGAAGTTATGAGAAAAATGAAACGACAATAAGTTTTAACTCGGATGTCCTATTGAGCCCTGTAATATATCGAGACGCTCGAAATTGAAAACGGAAGTTCTAAGAAAAGTCAAACGACAATAACTTTTAACTCAGATGTCTGATTAAGTCCCGTAATATATCGAGATGCTCGTAATTGAAAACGGAAGCTCTGAGCAAATTCAAACGACAATAACTTTTGACTCGGATCTCCGATTGTGTCCCGTAGGATATCGAGACGCTCTTAATTGAAAACGGAAGCTCTGAGAAAAATCTAACGACAATAACTTTTAACTCGGATGTCCGATTAAGTCCCTGTAATATATCGAGACGCTCAAAATTGAAAACGGAAGCTCTAAGAAAAGTCAAACAACAATAACTTTTGACTCGGATGTCCGATTGTGTCCTGTAGGATATCAAGACGTTCGTAATTGAAAACAGAAGCTCTGAGTAATTTCAAACGACAATAATTTTTCGCTCAGATGTCCGATTGAGTACCGTAGGCTATTGAGACGCTCGTAATTGAAAACGGAAGCTGTAAGAAAAATGAAACGACAATAAGTTATAACTCGGATGTCGTATTTAGCCCTGTAATATATCGAGACGCTCGTAATTGAAAACGAAAGCTCTGAGAAAAATCAAACGACAATAACTTCTAACTTGGATGTCCGATTGAGTCCCGTAGGATATCGAGACGCTCGTAATTGAAAACGGAAGTTCTGAGAAAAATGAAACGACAATAAGTTTTAACTCGGATGTCTGATCGAGCCCTGTAATATATCAAGACGCTCGAAATTTAAAACGGAAGCTTTAAGAAAAGTCAAACGACAATAACTTTTGACTCGGATGTCCGATTGAGTCTCGTAATATATTAAGATGCTCGTAATTGAAAACAGAAACTCTGAGTAAATTCAAACGACAATAACTTTTGACTCGGATGTCCGATTGAGTCTCGTAGGATATCGAGACGCTCGTAATTGAAAACGGAAGCTCTGACAAAAATCAAACGACAATAACTTTTGACTCGGATCTCCGATTGTGTCCCGTAGGATATCGAGATGCTCGTAATTGAAAACGGAAGCTCTGAGAAAAATCTAACGACAATAACTTTTAACTTGGAAGTCCGATTGAGTCTCGTAGGATATCGAGAAGCTCGTAATTGAAAGCGGAAGCTCTGAGAAAAATCAAACGACAGTAACTTTTGACTCGGATATCCGATTGTGTCCCGTAGGATATCGAGACTCTCGTAATTGAAAACGGAAGCTCTGAGAAAAATCTAACAACAATAACTTTTAACTCGGATGTCCGATTGTGTCCCGTAGGATATCGAGACGCTCGTAATTGAAAACGGAAGTTCTGAGAAAAATGAAACGACAATAAGTTTTAACTCGGATGTATGATCGAGCCCTGTAATATATGAAGACGCTCGAAATTTTAAACGGAAGCTTTAAGAAAAGTCAAAAGACAATAACTTTTGACTCGGATGTCCGATTGAGTCTCGTAGGATATCGAGACGCTCGTAATTGAAAACGGAAGCTCTGAGAAAAATCTAACGACAATAACTTTTAACTTGGAAGTCCGATTGTGTCCCGTAGGATATCGAGACGCTCGTAATTGAAAACGAAGCTCTAAGAAAAGTCAAACGACAATAACTTTTAACTCGGATGTCTGATCAAGCCATTTAATATATCAAGACGCTCGAAATTGAAAACGGAACCTCTAAGAAAAGTCAAACGACAATAACTTTTGACTCGGATGTCCGATTGAGTCTCGTAATATATCGAGACGCTCGTAATTGAAAACAGAAACTCTGAGTAAATTCAAACGACAATAACTTTTGACTCGGATGTCCGATGGAGTCTCGTAGGATATCGAGACACTCGAAATTGAAAACGGAAGCTCTTAGAAAAGTCAAACGACAATAACTTTTGACTCGGATCTCCGATTGTGTCCCGTAGGATATCGAGATGCTTGTAATTGAAAACGGAAGCTCTGAGAAAAATCTAACGACAATAACTTTTAACTTGGAAGTCCGATTGAGTCCCGTAGGATATCGAGACGCTCGTAATTGAAAACGGAAGCTCTAAGAAAAATCAAACGACAATAACTTTTAACTCGGATGTTCGATTGAGCCCTGTAATATATCGAGACGCTCGAAATTGAAAACGGATGCTCTAAGAAAAGTCAAACGACAATAACTTTTAACTTGGATGTCCGATTGAGTCCCGTAGGATATCGAGACGCTCGTAATTGAAAACGGAAGTTCTGAGAAAAATGAAACGACAATAAGTTTTAACTCGGATGTCCTATTGAGCCCTGTAATATATCGAGACGCTCGAAATTGAAAACGAAAGTTCTAAGAAAAGTCAAACGACAATAACTTTTAACTCGGATGTCTGATCCAGCCCTATAATATATCAAGACGCTCGAAATTGAAAACGGAACCTCTAAGAAAAGTCAAACGACAATAACTTTTGACTCGGATGTCCGATTGAGTCTCGTAATATATCGAGACGCTCGTAATTGAAAACAGAAACTCTGAGTAAATTCAAACGACAATAACTTTTGACTCGGATGTCCGATGGAGTCTCGTAGGATATCGAGACGCTCGAAATTGAAAACGGAAGCTCTTAGAAAAGTCAAACGACAATAACTTTTGACTCGGATGTCTGATTGAGTCTCGTAATATATCGACACGCTCGTAATTGAAAAGATAAACTCTGAGTAAATTCAAACGACAATAACTTTTGACTCGGATGTCCGATTGAGCCCTGTAGGATATCGAGACGCTCGTAATTGAAAACGAAAGTTCTGAGAAAAATGAAACGACAATAAGTTTTAACTCGAATGTCCTATTGAGCCCGGTAATATATCGAGACGCTCGAAATTGAAAACGGAAGTTCTGAGAAAAGTCAAACGACAATAAATTTTAACTCGGATGTCCGATTGAGTCCCGTAATATATCGAGATGCTCGTAATTGAAAACTGAAGCTCTGAGCAAATTAAAACGACAATAACTTTTGACTCGGATCTCCGATTGTGTCCCGTAGGATATCGAGACGCTCTTAATTGAAAACAGAAGCTCTGAGAAAAATCTAACGACAATAACTTTTAACTCGGATGTCTGATCGAGCCCTATAATATATCAAGACGCTCGAAATTTAAAACGGAACCTCTTAGAAAAGTCAAACGACAATAACTTTTGACTCGGATGTCTGATTGAGTCTCGTAATATATCGAGACGCTCGTAATTGAAAACAGAAACTCTGAGTAAATTCAAACGAGAATAACTTTTGACTCGAATGTCCGATTGAGCCCTGTAGGATATCGAGACGCTCGTAATTGAAAACGGAAGTTCTGAGAAAAATGAAACGACAATAACTTTTGACTCGGATGTCCGATTGTGTCCCGTAGGATATCAAGTCGTTCGTAATTGAAAACAGAAGCTCTGAGTAAATTCAAACGACAATAACTTTTCACTCGGATATCCGATTGAGTCCAGTACGGTATCGTGACGCTCGTAATTGAAAACGGAAGCTCTGAGTAAAATGAAATGACAATAAGTTTTAACTCGGATGTCCTATTCAGCACTGTAATATATCGAGACGCTCGAAATTGAAAATGGAAGCTTTAAGAAAAGTCAACCGACAATTACTTTTGACTCGGATGTCCGATTGAGCCCTGTAATATATCGAGACGCTCCAAATTGAAAATGGAACCTCTAAGAAAAGTCAGACGACAATAACTTTTAACTCGGATGTCTGATCGAGCCCTGTATTATATGAAGACGCTCGAAATTGAAAACGGAAGCTCTAAGAAAAGTCAAACGAGAAAAACTTTTGACTCGGATGTCCGATTGTGTCCCGTAGGATATCGAGACGCTCGTAATTGAAAACAGAAGCTCTGAGAAAAATCAAACGACAATAACTTTTAACTCGGATGTCCGATTGAGCCCTGTATTATATCGAGACCCTCGAAATTCAAAACGGAACCTCTAAGAAAAGTCAAACGACAATAACTTTTAACTCGGATGTCCGATTGAGCTCTCTAATATATCGAGACGCTTAAAATTGAAAATGGACGCTCTAAGAAAAGTCAAACGACTATAATTTTTGACTCGGATGTCCGATTGTGTCCCGTAGGATATCAAGACGTTCGTAATTGAAAACAGAAGCTCTGAGTAAATTCCAACGACAATAACTTTTCACTCGGATGTCCTATTGTGCCCCGTAAAATATGGAGACGTTCATAATTGAAAAGTGAAGCTCTGAGCAAATTCAAACGACAATAACTTTTAACTCGGATGTCTGATTGAGCCCTGTAATATATCGAGACGCTCGAAATTGAAAACGGAAGCTCTAAGAAAAGTCAAACGACAATAACTTTTGACTCGGATGACCGATTGAGCCCTGTAATATATCAAGACGCTCGAAATTGAAAACGGAAGCTCTAAGAAAATTCAAACGACAATAACTTTTGACTCGGATGACCGATTGAGCCCTGTAATATATCAAGACGCTCGAAATTGAAAACAGAAGCTCTAAGAAAAGTCAAACGACAATAACTTTTGACTCGGATGTCCGAATGTGTCCCGTAGGGTATCGAGACGCTCGTAATTGAAAACGAAAGCTCTGAGAAAAATCAAACGACAATAAATTTTAACTCGGATGTCCGATTGAGCCCTGTAATATATCAAGACGCTCGAAATTGAAAATGGAAGCTCTAAGAGAAGTCAAACGACAATAACTTTTAACTCGGATGTCCGATTGAGCCCTATAATATATCGAGAAGCTAGAAATTGAAAACGGAAGCTCAAAGAAAAGTCAAACGACAATAACTTTTGACTCGGATGTCCGATTGTGTCCCGTAATATATGGAGACGCTCATAATTGAAAAGTGAAGCTCTGAGCAAATTCAAACGACAATAACTTTTAACTCGGATGTCCGATTGAGTCCTGTAATATATCGAGACGCTCGTAAATGAAAACTGAAGCTCTGAGCAAACTCAAACGATAATAACTTTTGACTCGGATGTCCGAATGTGTCCCGTAGGATATCGAGACGCTCGTAAATGAAAACTGAAGCTCTGAGCAAATTCAAACGATAATAACTTTTGACTCGGATGTCCGATTGTGTCCCGTAGGATATCGAGACGCTCGTAATTGCAAACGGAAGCTCTGAGAAAAATCTAACGACAATAACTTCTAACTCGGATGTCCGATTGAGCCCTATAATATATCGAGAAGCTCGAAATAGAAAACGGAAGCTCTAAGAAAAGTCAAACGATAATAACTTTTGACTCGGATGTCCGATTGAGTCCCGTAGGATATCGAGACGCTCGTAATTGAAAACGAAAGTTCTGAGAAAAATGAAACGACAATAAGTTTTAACTCGGATGTCCTATTGAGCCCTGTAATATATCGAGACGCTCGAAATTGAAAATGGAAGTTCTAAGAAAAGTCAAACAACAATAACTTTTAACTCGGATGTCTGATCGAGCCCTATAATATATCAAGACGCTCGAAATTGAAAACGGAACCTCTAAGAAAAGTCAAATGACAATAACTTTTGACTCGGATGTCCGATTGAGTCTCGTAATATATCGAGACGCTCGTAATTGAAAACGGAAGCTCTGAGTAAATTCAAACGACAATAACTTTTGACTCGGATCTACGATTGTGTCCCGTAGGATATCGAGATGCTCGTAATTGAAAATGGAAGCTCTGAGTAAACTCAAACGACAATAACTTTTGACTCGGATGTCCGATTGAGTCTCATAGGATATCGAGACGCTCGTAATTGAAAACGGAAGCCCTGAGAAAAATGAAACGACAATAACTTTTAACTCGGATGTTCGATTGAGTCCCGAAATATATCGAGACGCTCGAAATTGAAAACTGAAGCTCTGAGCAAATTCAAACGACAATAACTTTTGACTCGGATCTCCGATTGTGTCCCGTAGGATATCGAGACGCTCGTAATTGAAAACGGAAGTTCTGAGAAAAATGAAACGACAATAAGTTTTAACTCGAATGTCCTATTGAGCCCTGTAATATATCGAGACGCTCGAAATTGAAAACGGAAGTTCTAAGAAAAGTCAAACGATAATAACTTTTAACTCGGATGTCCGATTGAGTCCCGTAATAGATCGAGACGCTCCTAATTGAAAACTGAAGCTCTGGGCAAATTCAAACGACAATAACTTTTGACTCGGATCTCCGATTGTGTCCCGTAGGATATCGAGACGCTCTTAATTGAAAACGGAAGCTCTAAGAAAAATCTAACGACAATAACTTTTAACTCGGATGTCTGATCGAGCCCTGTAATATATCAAGACGCTCGAAATTGAAAACGGAAGCTCTAAGAAAAGTCAAACGACAATAACTTTTGACTCGGATGTCCGATTGTGTCCCGTAGGATATCGAGACGCTCGTAATTCAGAACGGAACCTCTGAGAAAAATCAAACGACAATAACTTTTAACTCGGATCTCCGATTGTGTCCCGTCGGATATTGAGACGCTCGTAATTGAAAACGGAAGCTCTGAGAAATATCTAACGACAATAACTTTTAACTCGGATGTCTGATCGAGCCCTGTAATATATCAAGACGCTCAAAATTTAAAACGGAAGCTCTAAGAAAAGTCAAACGACAATAACTTTTGACTCGAATGTCCGATTGTGTCCCGTTGGATATCGAGACGCTCGTAATTGAAAGCAGAAGCTCTAAGAAAAATCAAACGACAATAACTTTTAACTCGGATGTCCGATTCAGCCCTGTAATATATCGAGACGCTCGAAATTGAAAACGGAAGTTCTAAGAAAAGTCAAACGACAATAACTTTTAAGTCGGATGTCCGATTGAGTCCCGTAATATATCGAGATGCTCGTAATTGAAAACTGAAGCTCTGAGCAAATTTAAACGACAATAACTTTTGACTCGGATCTCCGATTGTGTCCCGTAGGATATCGAGACGCTCGTAATTGAAAACGGAAGCTCTGAGTAAATTCAAACAACAATAACTTTTGACTCGGATGTCCGATTGAGTCTCGTAGGATATCGATACGCTCGTAATTGAAAACGGAAGCTCTGAGAAAAATCAAACGACAATAACTTTTAACTTGGATGTCCGATTGAGTCCCGTAGGATATCGAGAAGCTCGTAATTGAAAGTGGAAGCTCTGAGAAAAATCAAACGACAATAACTTTTGACTCGGATATCTGAATTTGTCCCGTACGATATCGAGACGCTCGTAATTGAAAACAGAAGCTTTGAGAAAAATCTAACGACAATAACTTTTAACTCGGATGTCTGATCGAGCCCTATAATATATCAAGACGCTCGAAATTTAAAACGGAACCTCTTAGAAAAGTCAAACGACAATAACTTTTGACTCGGATGTCTGATTGAGTCTCGTAATATATCGAGACGCTCGTAATTGAAAACAGAAACTCTGAGTAAATTCAAACGAGAATAACTTTTGACTCGAATGTCCGATTGAGCCCTGTAGGATATCGAGACGCTCGTAATTGAAAACGGAAGTTCTGAGAAAAATGAAACGACAATAAGTTTTAACTCGAATGTGCTATTGAGCCCTGTAATATATCGAGACGCTCGAAATTGAAAACGGAAGTTCTAAGAAAAGTCAAACGACAATAAATTTTAACTCGGATGTCCGATTGAGTCCCGTAATAGATCGAGATGCTTGTAATTGAAAACTGAAGGTCTGAGCAAATTCAAACGACAATAACTTTTGACTCGGATCTCCGATTGTGTCCCGTAGGATATCGAGACGCTCTTAATTGAAAACGGAAGCTCTAAGAAAAATCTAACGACAATAACTTTTAACTCGGATGTCTGATCGAGCCCTGTAATATATCAAGACGCTCGAAATTGAAAACGGAAGCTCTAAGAAAAGTCAAACGACAATAACTTTTGACTCGGATGTCCGATTGTGTCCCGTAGGATATCGAGACGCTCGTAATTGAGAACGGAACCTCTGAGAAAAATCAAACGACAATAACTTTTAACTCGGATCTCCGATTGTGTCCCATAGGATATCGAGACGCTCGAAATTCAAAACGGAAGCTCTGAGAAATATCTAACGACAATAACTTCTAACTCGGATGTCCGATTGAGCCCTATAATATATCGAGACGCTCAAAATTGAAAACGGAAGCTCTAAGAAAAGTCAAACGGCAATAACTTTTGACTCGGATGTCCGATTGTGTCCCGTAGGATATCAAGACGTTCGTAATTGAAAACAGAAGCTCTGAGTAAATTCAAACGACAATAACTTTTGACATAGATGTTCGATTGAGCCCTGTAATATATCGAGACGCTCGAAATTGAAAACGAAAGCTCTAAGAAAAGTTAAACGACAATAACTTTTAACTCGGATGTCCGATTGAGCCCTATAATATATCGAGAAGCTCGAAATTGAAAACGGAAGCTCTAAGAAAAGTCAAACGACAATAACTTTTGACTCGGATGTCCGATTGTGTCCCGTAGGATATCGAGACGCTCGTAATTGAAAACAGAAGCTCTGAGTAAATTCAAACGACAATAACTTTTGACACGGATGTCCGATTGAGTGCCGTAGTATATCGAGACGCTCGTAATTGAAAACGGAAGCTCTGAGTAAAATGAAACGACAATACGTTTTAACTCGGATGTCCTATTCAGTCCTGTAATATATCGAGACGCTCGAAATTTGAAACGGAACCTCTAAGAAAAGTCAAACGGCAATAACTTTTGACTCGGATATCCGATTGTGTCCCGTAGGATATCGAGACGCTCGTAATTGAAAACGGAAGCTTTGAGAAAAATCTAACGACAATAAATTTTAACTCGGATGTCTGATGGAGCCCTATAATATATCAAGACGCTCGAAACTGAAAACGGAACCTCTAGGAAAAGTCAAACGACAATAACTTTTGGCTCCGAGGTCCGATTGTGTCTTGCAATATATCGAGACGCTCGTAATTGAAAACAGAAACTCTGAGTAAATTCAAACGACAATAACTTTTGACTCGGATGTCCGATTGAGTCTCGTAGGATATCGAGACGCTCGTAATTGAAAACGAAAGCTCTGACAAAAATCAAACAACAATAACTTTTAACTTGGATGTCTGATTGAGTCCCGTAGGATATCGAGAAGCTCGTAATTGAAAACGGAAGTTATGAGAAAAATGAAACGACAATAAGTTTTAACTCGGATGTCCTATTGAGCCCTGTAATATATCGAGACGCTCAAAATTGAAAATGGAAGTTCTAAGAAAAGTCAAACGACAATAACTTTTAACTCAGATGTCTGATTAAGTCCCGTAATATATCGAGATGCTCGTAATTGAAAACGGAAGCTCTGAGCAAATTCAAACGACAATAACTTTTGACTCGGATCTCCGATTGTGTCCCGTAGGATATCGAGACGCTCTTAATTGAAAACGGAAGCTCTGAGAAAAATCTAACGACAATAACTTTTAACTCGGATGTCCGATTAAGTCCCTGTAATATATCGAGACGCTCAAAATTGAAAACGGAAGCTCTAAGAAAAGTCAAACAACAATAACTTTTGACTCGGATGTCCGATTGTGTCCTGTAGGATATCAAGACGTTCGTAATTGAAAACAGAAGCTCTGAGTAATTTCAAACGACAATAATTTTTCGCTCAGATGTCCGATTGAGTACCGTAGGCTATTGAGACGCTCGTAATTGAAAACGGAAGCTGTAAGAAAAATGAAACGACAATAAGTTATAACTCGGATGTATGATCGAGCCCTGTAATATATGAAGACGCTCGAAATTTTAAACGGAAGCTTTAAGAAAAGTCAAACGACAATAACTTTTGACTCGGATGTCCGATTGAGTCTCGTAGGATATCGAGACGCTCGTAATTGAAAACGGAAGCTCTGAGAAAAATCTAACGACAATAACTTTTAACTTGGAAGTCCGATTGAGTCCCGTAGGATATCGAGACGCTCGTAATTGAAAACGGAAGCTCTAAGAAAAATCAAACGACAATAACTTTTAACTCGGATGTTCGATTGAGCCCTGTAATATATCGAGACGCTCGAAATTGAAAACGGATGCTCTAAGAAAAGTCAAACGACAATAACTTTTAACTTGGATGTCCGATTGAGTCCCGTAGGATATCGAGACGCTCGTAATTGAAAACGGAAGTTCTGAGAAAAATGAAACGACAATAAGTTTTAACTCGGATGTCCTATTGAGCCTTGTAATATATCGAGACGCTCGAAATTGAAAACGAAAGTTCTAAGAAAAGTCAAACGACAATAACTTTTAACTCGGATGTCTGATCAAGCCATATAATATATCAAGACGCTCGAAATTGAAAACGGAACCTCTAAGAAAAGTCAAACGACAATAACTTTTGACTCGGATGTCCGATTGAGTCTCGTAATATATCGAGACGCTCGTAATTGAAAACAGAAACTCTGAGTAAATTCAAACGACAATAACTTTTGACTCGGATGTCCGATGGAGTCTCGTAGGATATCGAGACACTCGAAATTGAAAACGGAAGCTCTTAGAAAAGTCAAACGACAATAACTTTTGACTCGGATCTCCGATTGTGTCCCGTAGGATATCGAGATGCTTGTAATTGAAAACGGAAGCTCTGAGAAAAATCTAACGACAATAACTTTTAACTTGGAAGTCCGATTGAGTCCCGTAGGATATCGAGACGCTCGTAATTGAAAACGGAAGCTCTAAGAAAAATCAAACGACAATAACTTTTAACTCGGATGTTCGATTGAGCCCTGTAATATATCGAGACGCTCGAAATTGAAAACGGATGCTCTAAGAAAAGTCAAACGACAATAACTTTTAACTTGGATGTCCGATTGAGTCCCGTAGGATATCGAGACGCTCGTAATTGAAAACGGAAGTTCTGAGAAAAATGGAACGACAATAAGTTTTAACTCGGATGTCCTATTGAGCCCTGTAATATATCGAGACGCTCGAAATTGAAAACGAAAGTTCTAAGAAAAGTCAAACGACAATAACTTTTAACTCGGATGTCTGATCCAGCCCTATAATATATCAAGACGCTCGAAATTGAAAACGGAACCTCTAAGAAAAGTCAAACGACAATAACTTTTGACTCGGATGTCCGATTGAGTCTCGTAATATATCGAGACGCTCGTAATTGAAAACAGAAACTCTGAGTAAATTCAAACGACAATAACTTTTGACTCGGATGTCCGATGGAGTCTCGTAGGATATCGAGACGCTCGAAATTGAAAACGGAAGCTCTTAGAAAAGTCAAACGACAATAACTTTTGACTCGGATGTCTGATTGAGTCTCGTAATATATCGACACGCTCGTAATTGAAAAGATAAACTCTGAGTAAATTCAAACGACAATAACTTTTGACTCGGATGTCCGATTGAGCCCTGTAGGATATCGAGACGCTCGTAATTGAAAACGAAAGTTCTGAGAATAATGAAACGACAATAAGTTTTAACTCGAATGTCCTATTGAGCCCGGTAATATATCGAGACGCTCGAAATTGAAAACGGAAGTTCTGAGAAAAGTCAAACGACAATAAATTTTAACTCGGATGTCCGATTGAGTCCCGTAAGATATCGAGATGCTCGTAATTGAAAACTGAAGCTCTGAGCAAATTAAAACGACAATAACTTTTGACTCGGATCTCCGATTGTGTCCCGTAGGATATCGAGACGCTCTTAATTGAAAACGGAAGCTCTGAGAAAAATCTAACGACAATAACTTTTAACTCGGATGTCTGATCGAGCCCTGTAATATATCAAGACGCTCGAAATTTAAAACGGAAGCTTTAAGAAAAGTCAAACGACAATAACTTTTGACTCGGATGCCGATTGTGTCCCGTAGGATATCGAGATGCTTGTAATTGAAAACGGAAGCTCTGAGAAAAATCTAACGACAATAACTTTTAACTCGGATGTCCGATTGTGTCCCGTAGGATATCGAGACGCTCGTAATGGAAAACAGAAGCTCTGAGTAAATTCAAACGACAATAACTTTTGACACGGATGTCCGATTGAGTCCCGTAGTATATCGAGACGCTCAAAATTGAAAACGGAAGCTCTAAGAAAAGTCAAACGGCAATAACTTTAGACTCGGATGTCCGATTGTGTCCCGTAGGATATCAAGACGTTCCTAATTGAAAACAGAAGCTCTCAGTAAATTCAAACGACAATAACTTTTGACACAGATGTCCGATTGAGTCCCGTAGGATATTGAGACGCTCGTAATTGAAAACGGAAGCTCTGAGAAAAATGAAACGAATATAAGTTATAACTCAGATGTCCTATGGAGCCCTGTAATATACCGAGACGCTTGAAATTGAAAACGGAAGCTCTAAGAAAAGTCAAACGACAATAACTTTTAACTCGGATGTCCGATTGAGTCTCGTAATATACGGAGACGCTCGTAATTGAAAACTGAAGCTCTGAGCCAATTCAAACGACAATAACTTTTGACTCGGATGTCCGATTGTGTCCCGTACTATATCGAGACGCTCGTAATTGAAAACGGAAGCTCTGAGAAAAATCAAACGACAATAACTTTGAACTCAGATGTTCGACTGAGCCCTGTAATATATCGAGACGCTCAAAATTGAAAACGGAAGCTCTAAGAAAAGTCAAACGACAATAACTTTTAACTCGGATTTCCGATTGAGCCCCATAATATATCGAGAAGCTCGAAATTGAAAACGGAAGCTCTAAGAAAAGTCAAACGACAATAACTTTTGACTCGGATGTCCGATTGTGTCCCGTAGGATATCGAGACGCTCGTAATTGAAAACAGCAGCTCTGAGTAAATTCAAACGACAATAACTTTTGACACGGATGTCCGATTGAGTCCCGTAGTATATCGAGACGCTCGTAATTGAAAACGGAAACTCTGAGTAAAATGAAACGACAATACGTTTTAACTCGGATGTCCTATTCAGCCCTGCAATATATCGAGACGCTCGAAATTTAAAACGGAACCTCTAAGAAAAGTCAAACGACAATAACTTTTGACTCGGATATCCGATTGTGTCCCGTAAGATATCGAGATGCTCGTAATTGAAAACGGAAGCTCTAAGAAAAATCTAACGACAATAACTTTTAACTTGGAAGTCCGATTGAGTCCCGTAGGATATCGAGAAGCTCGTAATTGAAAGCGGAAGTTCTGAGAAAAATCAAACGACAGTAACTTTTGACTCGGATATCCGATTGTGTCCCGTAGGATATCTAGACGCTCGTAATTGAAAACGGAAGCTTTGAGAAAAATCTAACGACAATAACTTTCGACTCGGATGTCTGATCGAGCCCTATAATATATCAAGACGCTCGAAATTGAAAACAGAACCTCTAAGAAAAGTCAAACGACAATAACTTTTGACTCGGATGTCTGATTGAGTCTCTTAATATATCGAGACGCTCGTAATTGAAAACAGAAACTCTGAGTAAATTCAAACGACAATAACTTTTGACTCGGATGTCCGATTGAGCCCTGTAGGATATCAAGACGCTCGTAATTGAAAACGGAAGTTCTGAGCAAAACGAAACGACAATAAGTTTTAACTCGAATGTCCTATTGAGCCTTGTAATATATCGAGACGCTCGAAATTGAAAACGGAAGTTCTAAGAAAAGTCAAACGACAATAACTTTTAACTCGGATGTCCGATTGAGTCTCGTAATATACGGAGACGCTCGTAATTGAAAACTGAAGCTCTGAGCCAATTCAAACGACAATAACTTTTGACTCGGATGTCCGATTGTGTCCCGTACTATATCGAGACGCTCGTAATTGAAAACGGAAGCTCTGAGAAAAATCAAACGACAATAACTTTTAACTTGGATGTCCGATTGAGTCCCGTAGGATATCGAGACGCACGTAATTGAAAACGGAAGTTCTGTGAAAAATTAAACGACAATAAGTTTTAACTCGGATGTCCTATTTAGCCCTGTCATATATCGAGACGCTCGAAATTGAAAACGGAAGTTCTAAGAAAAGTCAAACGACAATAACTTTTAACTCGGATGTCCGATTGAGTCTCGTAATATATCAAGATGCTCGTAATTGAAAACTGAAGCTCTGAGCAAATTCAATCGACAATAACTTTTGACTCGGATCTCCGATTTTGTCCCGTAGGATATCGAGACGCTCGTAATTGAAAACGGAAGCTCTGAGTAAATTCAAACGACAATAACTTTGGACTCGGATGTCCGATTGAGTCTCGTAGGATATCGAGACGCACGTAATTGAAAACGGAAGCTCTGAGAAAAATCAAACGACAATAACTTTTAACCTGGATGTCCGATTGAGTCCCGTAGGATATCGAGACGCTCGTAATTGAAAACGGAAGTTAAGAGAAAAATGAAACGACAAAAAGTTTTAACTCGGATGTCCTATTGAGCCCTGTAATATATCGAGACGCTCGAAATTTAAAACGGAAGTTCTAAGAAAAGTCAAACGACAATAAATTTTAACTCGGATGTCCGATTGAGTCCCGTAATATATCGAGATGCTCGTAATTGAAAACGGAAGCTCTGAGCAAATTCAAACGACAATAACTTTTGACTCGGATCTCCGATTGTGTCCCGTAGGATATCGAGACGCTCTTAATTGAAAACGGAAGCTCTGAGAAAAATCTAACGACAATAACTTTTAACTCGGATGTCCGATTGAGCCCTGTAATATGTCGAGACGCTCGAAATTCAAAACGGAAGCTCTAAGAAAAGTAAAACGACAATAACTTCTAAGTCGGATGTCCGATTGAGCCCTATAATATATCGAGACCCTCAAAATTGATAACGGAAGCTCTAAGAAAAGTCAAACGACAATAACTTTTGATTCGGATGTCCAATTGTGTCCCGTAGAATATCAAGACGTTCATAATTGAAAACAGAAGCTCTGAGTAAATTCAAACGACAATAACTTTTCGCTCAGATGTCCAATTCAGTCCCGTAGGATATTGAGACGCTCGCATTTGAAAACGGAAGCTCTGAGAAAAATGAAACGACAATAAGTTATAAGTCGGATGTCCTATGGAGCCCTGTAATATATCGAGACGCTTAAAATTGAAAACGGAAGCTCTAAGAAAAGTCAAACGATAATAACTTTTAACTCGGATGTCCAATTGTGTCCCGTAGGATATCGAGACGCTCGTAATTGAAAACGGAAGCTCTAAGAAAAATCAAATGACAATAACTTTTAACTCGGATGTTCGATTAAGCCCTATAATATATCAAGACGCTCGAAATTGAAAACGGAAGCTCTAAGACAAGTCAAACGACAATAACTTTTGACTCGGATGTCTGATTGAGTCTCTAAATATATCGAGACGCTCGTAATTGAAAACAGAAACTCTGAGTAAATTCAAACGACAATAACTTTTGACTCGGATGTCCGATTGAGCCCTGTAGGATATCAAGACGCTCGTAATTGAAAACGGATGTTCTGAGCAAAATGAAACGACAATAATTTTTAACTCGAATGTCCTATTGAGCCTTGTAATATATCGAGACGCTCGAAATTGAAAACGGAAGTTCTAAGAAAAGTCAAACGACAATAACTTTTGACTCGGATGTCCGATTGAGTCTCGTAATATATCGAGATACTCGTAATTGAAAATAGAAACTCTGAGTAAATTCAAACGACAATAACTTTTGACTCGGATGTCCGATTGAGTCTCGTAGAATATCGAGACGCTCGTAATTGAAAACGGAAGCTCTGAGAAAAATCAAACGACAATAACTTTTAACTTGGATGTTCGATTGAGTCCCGTAGGATATCGAGACGCACGTAATTGAAAACGGAAGTTCTGAGAAAAATGAAACGACAATAAGTTTTAACTCGGATGTCCTATTTAGCCCTGTCATATATCGAGACGCTCGAAATTGAAAACGGAAGTTCTAAGAAAAGTCAAACGACAATAACTTTTAACTCGGATGTCCGATTGAGTCCCGTAATATATCAAGACGCTCATAATTGAAAACGGAAGCTCTGAGCAAATTCAAACGACAATAACTTTTGACTCGGATCTCCGATTGTCTCCCGTAGGATATCGAGACGTTCGTAATTGAAAACGGAAGCTCTGAGTAAATTCAAACGACAATAACTTTGGACTCGGATGTCCGATTGAGTCTCGTAGGATATCGAGACGCTCGAAATTGAAAACGGAAGCTCTGAGAAAAATCAAACGACAATAACTTTTAACTCGGATGTCCGATTGAGTCCCGTAGGATATCGAGACGCTCGTAATTGAAAACGGAAGTTCTGAGAAAAATGAAACGACAACAAGTTTTAACTCAGATGTCCTATTGAGCCCTGTAATATATCGAGACGCTCGAAATTTAAAACGGAAGTTCTAAGAAAAGTCAAACGACAATAAATTTTAACTCGGATGTCCGATTGAGTCCCGTAATATATCGAGATGCTCATAATTGAAAACGGAAGCTCTGAGCAAATTCAAACGACAATAACTTTTGACTCGGATCTCCGATTGTGTCCCGTAGGATATCGAGACGCTCTTAATTGAAAACGGAAGCTCTGAGAAAAATCTAACGACAATAACTTTTAACTCGGATGTCTGATCGAGCCCTGTAATATATCAAGACGCTCGAAATTATAAACGGAAACTCTATGAAAAGTCAAACGACAATAACTTTTGACTCGGATGTCCGATTGTGTCCCGTAGGATATCGAGACGCTCGTAATTGAAAACGGAAGCTCTGAGAAAAATCAAACGACAATAACATTTAACTCGGATGTCCGATTGAGCCCTGTAATATGTCGAGACGCTCGAAATTCAAAATGGAAGCTCTAAGAAAAGTAAAACGACAATAACTTCTAACTCGGATGTCCGATTGAGCCCTATAATATATCGAGACCCTCAAAATTGATAACGGAAGCTCTAAGAAAAGTCAAACGACAATAACTTTTGATTCGGATGTCCGATTGTGTCCCGTAGAATATCAAGACGTTCGTAATTGAAAACAGAAGCTCTGAGTAAATTCAAACGACAATAACTTTTCGCTCAGATGTCCAATTCAGTCCCGTAGGATATTGAGACGCTCGCATTTGAAAACGGAAGCTCTGAGAAAAATGAAACAATAAGTTATAACTCGGATGTCCTATGGAGCCCTGTAATATATCGAGACGCTTAAATTGAAAACGGAAGCTCTAAGAAAAGTCAAACGACAATAACTTTTAACTCGGATGTCCGATTGTGTCCCGTAGGATATCGAGACGCTCGTAATTGAAAACGGAAGCTCTAAGAAAAATCAAATGACAATAACTTTTAACGCGGATGTTCGATTGAGCCCTGTAATGTATCGAGACGCTCGAAATTGAAAACGGAAGCTCTAAGAAAAGTCAAACGACAATAACTTTTAACTTGGATGTCCGATTGAGTCCCGTAGGATATCGAGACGCTCGTAATTGAAAACAGAAGCTCTGAGTAAATTCAAACGACAATAACTTTTCGCTCAGATGTCCGATTGAGTCCCGTAGGATATTGAGACGCTCGTAATTGAAAACGGAAGCTCTAAGAAAAATGAAACGACAATAAGTTCTAACTCGGGTGTCCTATGGAGCCCTGTAATATATCGAGACGCTTGAAATTGAAAACGGAAGCTCTAAGAAAAGTCAAACGACAATAACTTTTAACTCGGATGTCCGATTGAGTCCCGTAATATACGGAGACGCTTGTAATTGAAAACTGAAGCTCTGAGCCAATTCAAACGACAATAACTTTTGACTCGGATGTCCGATTGTGTTCCGTAGGATATCGAGACGCTCGTAATTGAAAACAGAAGCTCTAAGAAAAATCAAACGACAATAACCTTTAACTCGGATGTCCGATTGAGTCTCGTAGAATATCGAGACGCTCGTAATTGAAAATAGAAACTCTGAGTAAATTCAAACGACAATAACTTTTGACTCGGATGTCCGATTGAGTCTCGTAGAATATCGAGACGCTCGTAATTGAAAACGGAAGCTCTGAGAAAAATCAAACGACAATAACTTTTAACTTGGATGTCCGATTGAGTCTCGTAGGATATCGAGACGCTCGTAATTGAAAACGGAAGTTCTGAGAAAAATGAAACGACAATAAGTTTTCACTCGGATGTCCTATTGAGCCCTGTCATATATCGAGACGCTTGAAATTGAAAACGGAAGTTCTAAGAAAAGTCAAACTACATTAACTTTTAACTCGGATGTCCGATTAAGTCCCGAAATATATCGAGACGCTCGTAATTGAAAACTGATGTTCTGAGCAAATTCAAACGACAATAAATTTTGACTCGGATCTCCGATTGTGTCCCGTAGGATATCGAGACGGTCGTAATTGAAAACGGAAGCTCTGAGTAAATTCAAACGACAATAACTTTTGACTTGGATGTCCGATTGAGTCTCGTCGGATATCGAGACGCTCGTAATTGAAAACGGATGCTCTGAGAAAAATCAAACGACAATAACTTTTAACTTGGATGTCCGATTGAGTCCCGTAGGATATCGAGACGCTCGTAATTGAAAACGGAATTTCTGAGAAAAATGAAACGACAATAAGTTTTAACTCGGATGTCCTATTGAGCCCTGTAATATATCGAGACGCTCGAAATTGAAAACGGAAGTTCTAAGAAAAGTAAAACGACAATTACTTTTTACTTCGGATGTCCGATTGAGTCCCGTAATATATCGAGACGCTCGTAATTGAAAACTGAAGCTCTGAGCAAATTCAAACGACAATAACTTTTGACTCGGATCTCCGATTGTGTCCCGTAGGATAACGAGACGCTCTTAATTGAAAACGGAAGCTCTGGGAAAAATGAAATGACAATAAGTTTTAACTCGTATGTCTGATCGAGCCCTATAATATATCAAGACGCTCGAAATTGAAAACGGAACCTCTAAGAAAAGTCAAACGACAATAACTTTTGACTCGGATGTCCGATTGAGTCTCGTATTATATCGAGACGCTCGTAATTGAAAACAGAAACTCTGAGTAAATTCAAACGACATTAACTTTTGACTCGGATGTCCGATTGAGTCTCGTAGGATATCAAGACGCCGGTAATTGAAAACGGAAGCTCTGAGAAAAATCAAACGACAATAACTTTTAACTTGGATGTCCGATTGAGTCCCGTAGGATATCGAGACGCTCGTAATTGAAAACGGAAGCTCTGACAAAAATCAAACGAAAATTACTTTTAACTTGGATGTCCGATTGAGTCCCGTAGGATATCGAGACTGCTCGTAATTGAAAACGGAAGTTCTGAGAAAAATGAAACGACAATAAGTTTTAACTCGAATGTCCTATTGAGCCCTGTAATATATCGAGACGCTTGAAATTGAAAACGGAAGTTCTAAGAAAAGTCAAACGACATTAACTTTTAACTCGGATGTCCTATTGAGTCCCGTAATATATCGAGACGCTCGTAATTGAAAACTGAAGCTCTGAGCAAATTCAAACGACAATAACTTTTGACTTGGATGTTCGATTGAGTCTCGTCGGATATCGAGACGCTCGTAATTGAAAACAGAAGCTCTAAGAAAAATCAAACGACAATAACCTTTAACTCGGATGTTCGATTGAGCCCTGTAATATATCGAGACGCTCGAAATTGAAAATGGAAGATCTAAGAAAAGTCAAACGACAATAACTTTTAACATGAATGTCCGATTGAGTCCCGTAGGATATCGAGACGCTCGTAATTGAAAACAGAAGTTCTGAGAAAAATGAAACGACAATAAGTTTTAACTCGGATGTCCTATTGAGCCCTGTAATATATCGAGACGCTCGAAATTGAAAACGAAAGTTCTAAGAAAAGTCAAACGACAATAACTTTTAACTCGGATGTCTTATTGAGCCCTGTCATATATCAAGACGCTCGAAATTGAAAACGGAACCTCTAAGAAAAGTCAAACGACAATAACTTTTGACTCGGATGTCCGATTGAGTCTCGTAATATATCGAGACGCTCGTAATTGAAAACAGAAACTCTGAGTAAATTCAAACGACAATAACTTTTGACTCAGATGTCCGATTGAGTCTCGTAGAATATCGAGACGCTCGTAATTGAAAACGGAAGCTGTGAGAAAAATCAAACGACAATAACTTTTAACTTGGATGTCCGATTGAGTCTCGTAGGATATCGAGACGCACGTAATTGAAAATGGAAGTTCTTAGAAAAATGAAACGACAATAAGTTTTAACTCGGATGTCCTATTGATATGAACCCTCATGGAACAAGGGCTGACTTAGGATCGTCTAGGATTAAACCTTGATGGAAAATGCGGAAATTGATTAAGGTAAGGATGGAAAATAAGGTGGTTAATTTCGTGGGTCTTAATCAGGTGGTTCTTGGCATAAAATGGATGAATGGGATTGTAAAATGTAGGTTAAGTGGTGGCTGGACAGAAATATAGAAATGGCAATAACTGAAGCTACAGGGCTCCAAATGAGGTAATTCCAAAACGAGGTGAAAGGTCTCGTTTTGAAATTCAATTTAGGCTCAAGAATCACTTAATTTGAGTGCGTAAAACGGGAGTTATGGCCACGAGATAATTCTGGGCAGAGGTGGATTTTCTGGAATTGTGATTTGAAAGAACAAGGGTGAGGATGAAAGGAAGGAAAGAATCACTCTTTCCAGCGAGGGCAACACACAAAGGTTGTGAAAGTCCTTTGATACAGCCAGGGTGTTCTTGAATCACTCAAGAATTTAGGAGAATCACTCTCACTAAGATAAAAGAGATAAACTCTAATTTTCTGAATAAAACTCAACTTGTGTTTATTGATAAAATGGTTCAGCTTATATAGAAGCTTTACAGCAGATTTTAGTAATGACCCACTAACCTAGAATTAAAATAACTTAATGCCATTAACCTAGGGAATTAAAAAAAACTTAATGGCTGAGTGTAACTGAAATTGTGGCAACCAAAAGTCACCCCCAACAGCCAACAAGTCAGCCACCATTTGGTCTCCCAAAAGGCTGATGCCTAGGTTGCCAATTGGGCCCTTATTACAACTTGAACTAAACCTAACTAAAGCCCTTTTAGTTGATTAACCCAAAACATATTTTTGGTCAGCCAACTTTACAAGGATTGGGCCATTATTTAGACAGACTAAACAATCTAAAATTGAAACAAAGTGGTGTCATTTAGTCCTCCTCCATTTGGGCCATAATACAACTCACAACCTTGGACTTTTCTCCTTGAAACTTGGGCTTGTATTCAAATAGTATGGACAGCACTTGTTGAAGAGCTTCCTTGGCTTTCCTTGCTCTAGCCCTTGTCATAGGTCCTCCAAGTCCTTCAAGTGGATCCTTGCCCTTGCTCTTGGTCATGTCCTCATCACCTATTTAGCCCTGTCATATATCGAGACGCTCGAAATTGAAAACGGAAGTTCTAAGAAAAGTCAAACGACAATAACTTTTAACTCGGATGTCCGATTGAGTCCCGTAATATATCGAGACGCTCGTAATTGAAAACTGAAGCTCTGAGCAAATTCAAACGACAATAACTTTTGACTCGGATCTCCGATTGTGTCCCGTAGGATATCGAGACGCTCGTAATTGAAAACGGAAGCTCTGAGTAAATTCAAACGACAATAACTTTTGACTCGGATGTCCGATTGAGTCTCGTAGAATATCGAGACGCTCGTAATTGAAAACGGAAGCTCTGAGAAAAATCAAACGACAATAACTTTTAACTTGGATGTCCGATTGAGTCCCATAGGATATCGAGACGCACGTAATTGAAAACGGAAGTTCTGAGAAAAATGAAACGACAATAAGTTTTAACTCGGATGTCCTATTTAACCTGTCATATATCGAGACGCTCGAAATTGAAAACGGAAGTTCTAAGAAAAGTCAAACGACAATAACTTTTAACTCGAATGTCCGATTGAGTCCCGTAATACATCGAGACGCTCGTAATTGAAAATTGAAGCTCTGAGCAAATTAGAAACGACAATAACTTTTGACTCGGATCTCCGATTGTGTCCCGTAGGATATCGAGACGCTCGTAATTGAAAACGGAAGCTCTGAGTAAATTCAAGCGACAATAACTTTTGACTCGGATGTCCGATTGAGTCTCGTAGGATATCGAGACGCTCGAAATTGAAAACGGAAGCTCTGAGAAAAATCAAACGACAATAACTTTTAACTTGGATGTCCGATTGAGTCCCGTAGGATATCGAGACGCTCGTAATTGAAAACGGAAGCTCTGAGAAAAATCAAACGAAAATTACTTTTAACTTGGATGTCAGATTGAGTCCCGTAGGATATCGAGACGCACGTAATTGAAAATGGAAGTTCTGAGAAAAATGAAACGACAATAAGTTTTAACTCGGATGTCCTATTGAGCCCTGTAATATATCGAGACGCTCGAAATTGAAGACGGAAGTTCTAAGAAAAGTCAATGACAATAACTTTTTACTTCGGATGTCCGATTGAGTCCCGTAATATATGGAGACGCTCGTAATTGAAAACTGAAGCTCTGAGCAAATTCAAACGACAATAACTTTTGACTCGGATCTCCGATTGTGTCCCGTAGGATATCGAGACGCTCGTAATTGAAAACGGAAGCTCTGAGAAAAATGAAACGACAATAAGTTTTAACTCGGATGTCCTATTTAGCCCTGTCATATATCGAGACGCTCGAAATTCAAAACGGAAGTTCTAAGAAAATTCAAACGACAATAACTTTTAACTCGGATGTCCGATTGAGTCCCGTAATATATCGAGACGCTCGTAATTGAAAACTGAAGCTCTGAGCAAATTCAAACGACAATAACTTTTGACTCGGATCTCCGATTGTGTCCCGTAGGATATCGAGACGCTCGTAATTGAAAACGGAAGTTCTGAGTAAATTCAAACGACAATAACTTTTGACTCGGATGTCCGATTGAGTCTCGTAGAATATCGAGACGCTCGTAATTGAAAACGGAAGCTCTGAGAAAAATCAAACGACAATAACTTTTAACTTGGATGTCCGATTGAGTCCCGTAGGATATCGAGACGCACGTAATTGAAAATGGAAGTTCTGAGAAAAATGAAACGACAATAAGTTTTAACTCGGATGTCCTATTGAGCCCTGTAATATATCGAGACGCTCGAAATTGAAGACGGAAGTTCTAAGAAAAGTCAATGACAATAACTTTTTACTTCGGATGTCCGATTGAGTCCCGTAATATATGGAGACGCTCGTAATTGAAAACTGAAGCTCTGAGCAAATTCAAACGACAATAACTTTTGACTCGGATCTCCGATTGTGTCCCGTAGGATATCGAGACGCTCGTAATTGAAAACGGAAGCTCTGAGAAAAATGAAACGACAATAAGTTTTAACTCGGATGTCCTATTTAGCCCTGTCATATATCGAGACGCTCGAAATTCAAAACGGAAGTTCTAAGAAAATTCAAACGACAATAACTTTTAACTCGGATGTCCGATTGAGTCCCGTAATATATCGAGACGCTCGTAATTGAAAACTGAAGCTCTGAGCAAATTCAAACGACAATAACTTTTGACTCGGATGTCCGATTGAGTCTCGTAATATATCGAGATACTCGTAATTGAAAATAGAAACTCTGAGTAAATTCAAACGACAATAACTTTTGACTCGGATGTCCGATTGAGTCTCGTAGAATATCGAGACGCTCGTAATTGAAAACGGAAGCTCTGAGAAAAATCAAACGACAATAACTTTTAACTTGGATGTCCGATTGAGTCTCGTAGGATATCGAGACGCTCGTAATTGAAAACGGAAGTTCTGAGAAAAATGAAACGACAATAAGTTTTCACTCGGATGTCCTATTGAGCCCTGTCATATATCGAGACGCTTGAAATTGAAAACGGAAGTTCTAAGAAAAGTCAAACTACATTAACTTTTAACTCGGATGTCCGATTAAGTCCCGAAATATATCGAGACGCTCGTAATTGAAAACTGATGTTCTGAGCAAATTCAAACGACAATAAATTTTGACTCGGATCTCCGATTGTGTCCCGTAGGATATCGAGACGGTCGTAATTGAAAACGGAAGCTCTGAGTAAATTCAAACGACAATAACTTTTGACTTGGATGTCCGATTGAGTCTCGTCGGATATCGAGACGCTCGTAATTGAAAACGGATGCTCTGAGAAAAATCAAACGACAATAACTTTTAACTTGGATGTCCGATTGAGTCCCGTAGGATATCGAGACGCTCGTAATTGAAAACGGAATTTCTGAGAAAAATGAAACGACAATAAGTTTTAACTCGGATGTCCTATTGAGCCCTGTAATATATCGAGACGCTCGAAATTGAAAACGGAAGTTCTAAGAAAAGTAAAACGACAATTACTTTTTACTTCGGATGTCCGATTGAGTCCCGTAATATATCGAGACGCTAGTAATTGAAAACTGAAGCTCTGAGCAAATTCAAACGACAATAACTTTTGACTCGGATCTCCGATTGTGTCCCGTAGGATAACGAGACGCTCTTAATTGAAAACGGAAGCTCTGGGAAAAATGAAATGACAATAAGTTTTAACTCGTATGTCTGATCGAGCCCTATAATATATCAAGACGCTCGAAATTGAAAACGGAACCTCTAAGAAAAGTCAAACGACAATAACTTTTGACTCGGATGTCCGATTGAGTCTCGTATTATATCGAGACGCTCGTAATTGAAAACAGAAACTCTGAGTAAATTCAAACGACATTAACTTTTGACTCGGATGTCCGATTGAGTCTCGTAGGATATCAAGACGCCGGTAATTGAAAACGGAAGCTCTGAGAAAAATCAAACGACAATAACTTTTAACTTGGATGTCCGATTGAGTCCCGTAGGATATCGAGACGCTCGTAATTGAAAACGGAAGCTCTGACAAAAATCAAACGAAAATTACTTTTAACTTGGATGTCCGATTGAGTCCCGTAGGATATCGAGACTGCTCGTAATTGAAAACGGAAGTTCTGAGAAAAATGAAACGACAATAAGTTTTAACTCGAATGTCCTATTGAGCCCTGTAATATATCGAGACGCTTGAAATTGAAAACGGAAGTTCTAAGAAAAGTCAAACGACATTAACTTTTAACTCGGATGTCCTATTGAGTCCCGTAATATATCGAGACGCTCGTAATTGAAAACTGAAGCTCTGAGCAAATTCAAACGACAATAACTTTTGACTTGGATGTTCGATTGAGTCTCGTCGGATATCGAGACGCTCGTAATTGAAAACGGAAGCTCTGAGAAAAATCAAACGACAATAACTTTTAACTTGGATGTCCGATTGAGTCCCGTAGGATATCGAGACGCTCTTAATTGAAAACGGAAGCTCTGAGAAAAATCTAACGATAATAACTTTTAACTCGGATGTCTGATCGAGCCCTATAATATATCAAGACGCTCGAAATTGAAAACGGAACCTCTAAGAAAAGTCAAACGACAATAACTTTTGACTCGGATGTCCGATTGAGTCTCGTATTATATCGAGACGCTCGTAATTGAAAACAGAAACTCTAAGTAAATTCAAACGACATTAACTTTTAACTCGGATGTCCGATTGAGTCCCGTAATATATCGAGACGCTCTGAGATCGATACTCGGTTCTTACCGTTTTATTATTACCTGCACGACTCGATACACTTGCCGGTTAGATTTACGCATCCATAATAACAAGTAACACCGGGGCGTAAACACATAGTCTATGTCCATCCACCCCAATTGCAAAAGAATTCTCTATTTCCATATTTTATAGTTATCTCCTTTGAGTTCGGGAATATCACATTGAATATAAGAAAAATTAATAGTTTGAGAAGCTGCAAAATTCAAAGGCTTATGTTAAAATTTGAGGCATACTAATCTTAACTGTATCTTTTACCAATGTAAACATACCACCAGAAAATTGAATCTTGTGACATAAAAATTGCCTGTGGGCTAAATTTTTATTTCAATAAGAAACAATTAAACCTTATGATATAATAATAGAATTACATACTCAAATTCAAGCTTTACGGGTAAAAAATGAAAATAATTTAACTTCTATCGCAAATATTTACTTTATGATAAAATTGACAAATTATACATACCTCATGATCCTTGTGGGTAAACCGTAAAAAATAATATGTCATTTTATCACAATTAATTATAAAAATATAATATAAATTATCGTGAGATAAAATTCATTATATAAAGTATAATTAATCACAGTATTATGTCCAATTCCTTATATGATCTTTAAACAATTTAATATATAATTTTAATCAAAATATAGATGTTGAGGCTAATTCATAATTAATCAAAATTATAAAGATCACTTAGACATAAAACTTAATCATATGAGAATAGATCATATTATGCATTTCAAGATCAAGATATGATGAATAAAATTCTTGTGAGTGTATGAATATAGGGTTTTGATGATGCCAAAGTAGAATTAATACAAGGTTGCTTCACAAACATTCAAAGGTTATGCATTGCTTCAAGATTAATTCAAGGTCAAGCAAACAAGATCAAGAAAAAGATAAGGCCTCAAACAAACTCATTGGTTGATTGGTTTTTGCCTTAAAACAAATTGTTTCCAAGAGAGCAAAGGCTCTCGTAATCGATTACCAGAAGCTGTATTCGATTACCAGAAGATAATTTTGAAGCAAAGGGTTTAAAAAGGGTTTTGAATTTGAATTTTGAATCATGTAATCGATTACCAGTGAAGAATTTTAGAAAAAACTTTTTGAAAAGACACATATCTTCAAACCATTTTGAAAAGGCACAAAGGGCCTATATATATGTGTGTCTAACTTCGAAAACAAGAGAGAGATATTCTAAGAGAACTAAATTGTCAAATGCTCTCTCAACAATTCTTGGGAAAACACTTGCAAATCTATTGAGAATTCATCTAGGAACTTCAAATTGTATTATCATCTCTAAAAGAGAGAAATTCCTCTAGGAACTTCAATTTGTATCATCCACTCTAAAGGAGAAAAATCTTTTTGTTCATCTCAAAAAGTTAGTTGTCATCAAGAAACTGGTTGTCTCTTGGATTGTGAGAATTGTAATCAAGAGACGGATTGTCTCTTGGAGAATCTTGAACACAAAGGTGAGGGATGTCAAGGTGTGTTCAAAGTCTGTAAAGGATTTATAAAGATAGTGGAAAATCTCAAGTGGGTTGCTTGAGGACTGGACGTAGGCACGGGAAGTGGCCGAACCGGTATAAATTGAGTTTGTACTTCTCTCTTCCCTTATCTCATTTATGTTATTGCAATCAATTTTTTTCTTGCATGTTTAATGAACATTATTAAATTGATTGTTGTTTTTTCTTCTGCATTCTGAGTCTATCATTTAGAAAGGGGCTAAAAGTTTGTTAGTGGGAAATTTGAAACTTAATTCAGCCCTTCTTAAGTTATTGAGGTCACTTGTCCAACAATTCTCATATATAATTTCATAATTGAAAAACAATATTATGCATTTGATTTCATATATATATGCATAGAATAAATTTTTTTCATAATATATTCATGCATAAAAAAATCAAAATTTCATAAATTGTAAAAGTAAACAGAATAAGGATATAAGATATGAAAAACAAATACATATCAAAAAATCTTTAATGATCTTGTCAGTCAAGGGTTTGAAACCTAGTTAGTGTAAAAATGGTGCATTTTTTTTTAGCAAAACACTATTCATCATCTTCAACCTCTAGCGGATCAAACCCAACCCATATGCAGACCCGGCCGGTTCTCACTCATTTGGGCACCGTTTTACACGATTCAAAAGCCAAAAATAAGGAAATCAACCAAAAATAAAGATTTCTAATCTTATTTTTAACAAATAAGGCTCTAAATACCATAAACGAAATTAAATCAAAAAAATACCGAAAACCAAAAATGAACAAGGCAGAGGCAATTAATGCTTTGATACCAAATGTTAGACTAAAATTTTAACCTGTGATGTTACAAACTACAAAATGAAACACAGGGCATTAAGCAAAAACGCAAAAACAAAAATCAAAAATCAAATTATACCTCCAGCCATTACCATGAAAGAGTTATCTTGTTTTGGTTCTTCCAAATTATTGCGCATGCAGTCTGTGTGTGTGCCCATGAAAGACAAACTCTCAACATCTTGCTCCATCCTCAAGACTGAATTTATCAAATTAGAAGCCTTAATCAGTTGGGCAAGATATAACAATCTAAGAACATAAAGCTTATTAGATCTAAACAAATAACATACAAATAATGCATGCATAAGTGCATAATAAATCCATTATAAAAGTAGCAACTTGCAAATAATAACTATAGAACATTTAAGCATCAAATTTTAAATAAGCTTTGTTTTTTGCATCCTCTATTTTGATTTTGGGAAGGGGTTATTAATCTCCCACCCAAAAAATATCTACACAATAGTAACTCTAAATCTGGAAGGAACAAGGAAAGGCCTATGCAACAAATCAATACATACAAAACACACGCTTCAAACTCAAAATCACTGGCAAGAGGCAGCTTGGTTGAGCTTTCATATGGGATTTGGATCCTCTGAAATGAGGCATTCACTATAGAGGTGAGGATTAAGGAATTATATCTGCTGATGAGAAGGGGGACAGAGAGAGCGAGATGAATTTCAATTTAAATAAGAATCTATCACTTTAGAGACGCAAATCCTTTCATATGATAGCTAAACTTGAAAGTAAAGAGAGCATACTATAATTGTTTCTCAAATTATACCTCCAGCCATTACCATGAAAGAGTTGTCTTGTTTTGGTTCTTCCAAGCTCTCACTCTCTTTCTAGATGGTGTATCAGATGAAATTGGAAGAGGTGAGCTCAGGGACCAAATACATGTGCTATATATAGGCATTCTACCATCAAGAATGCTTTTAGTAGCCATTACCACTCATTAGTGGTCATTACCTCCCATTAGTAGTGATTACCTCCCATTAGTAGTCATTCAATATTTGGCTTCACAATTCCAAAACTAATGGAGCATTTCATTTTCCAAAATGTACAGACTAAATTATTACACCTAATAATTAATCTAAGCACTTCTTAAAAATGTATTGGCTTATCAAAAAGACTTGAACCATAGTGAATTCTTCTATATTAATCTAACCATGAACTCTCAAATTAAACATGTGCATATTTTTAATCATGTTACAACAATTTAGTTTTATGCATTATTAGTAACCATGTTGTTCTAAATTTAAAACTAACATATATTCTTTTAGATTATTTTTACTTGTGTTTTGTAAGCCAAATACTATAGATTTTTAGTGTTTATACAAAAATGTACTCTCAATTCTATAATAGATCAAGTTTACCATAAGAACCAACTTAAGAGAACAATAATTGAACACACGAGTCTTAAGCTAATGTATCATGTTAACATAATTGCACTTTTTATCTTCCTTTTTTTTCCTGAATTTTACTCCCAATTTTTATGTATATGTTAGTGATGTGTCATCATTTTCTTCTATTTTCTAAACCCTTTTTGTACCATTTTAATTACTGATTGGTCTTAATTGTCAATTAATTAGGCAGTTTTATTATTTGGGCTTATTTAGCTAATTTGATGTTTTTAATCTAATTTCAGGAATTAATGAAACATTGGGCTTAATCCGAATTTTGGTTGTGGACTTGAAGAGGGCAAATAAAGCAGCACTTACCTTAGTTAATTTCTAATTAGGAAATTTCGCAATTTTATTTTATGTGGTTCAGTGTTTATTTCGTTTTGGGCCAGAGTATTGTAATAGGGCCCAGTGACTTTGAGTGACTCTTTTTAAATAACAGCCTTGGGATTCGTGCAGGGCATTCTGTTAGACTATTATTCAGAGCTTAGAGTTTATGGTTTTGAAGTTTTTCTGTTCTAATGCTATTGTTTCGTTCTTAATGCAATTTTCGATTTCCTACTTCTAATTACAATTTCGTTCTTGTTTCTTCTTCTACTTTCATTTACGTTTCTGTTTTCATTTTCGTTTCTGTCTCACTTACGTTTCTGTTTATTTACATTTCTGCTTCATGTTTCATTTACGTTTTCTGTTTGAATCTATGGAAGGCTAATTATTCTGGTGTTGTTTCCTTCTTAAGAATGGGGGGTTGAATTAAGATATTACAACTTATTTCCCCAATTAAAAATTCTATTTCACTTTCTATTCAAGTTATAAATTCCCTTAATAATGAATTTCTTAAATATTGATTCAAATAGAACAATTTGAATACGATTATAAAACAATAATAAATAAAGGAGATTAAGGGAAGAGAAAATGCAAACTCAGATTTATACTGGTTCGGCCACACCCTTGTGCCTACGTTCAGTCCCCAAGCAACCCGCTTGAGAGTTCCACTATCTTGTAAATTCCTTTTACAAGTTCTAAACACACAAGGACAACCCTTCCTTTGTGTTTAGAATTCTTTCACAACAAGAGACCCTCGGTCTCTTAATCCCTTTTCGGAATGAAGAAGAAGAAAAGAAGAAATCTCTCTTGAAAGAGATAGATTGAACAATTTGAGCACTCAAATAATTCCTTATTGAATCACAAGTAATTTGGCCAAGGAATTTGTAAGAGGATAAACCGATTTTTCTTTATAAGAGGATAAGACCTTTTTGTTCTGAAAAACTCTTCGCAAATTCGTGTCTCAAGTCACATATATATAGGCCTTTGATAGTCATTCAAGAACCACATAAAAAGATGTGACTGTTGAGAATATTTTCTAAAAATCTACTCTGGTAATCGATTACAGTATATGTGTAATCGATTACAAGCTTTAAAATTTGAATTAAAACGTTCAGAAACTGCTGGTAATCGATTACCATATATGTGTAATCGATTACACATGGCAAATTTTGAATTCAAATTTTAATAGCTGTTGTAAATCAGTTTTGGCCACTGGTAATCGATTACATCCTCTGGTAATCGATTACCAGAGAGTAAATTTCTTGTAAAAGACTTTTTAACTTAATTTTCTTGGCCAAACCTTTTGCTACTTCAATTGGAATTCTCTTCCTATTAATATACCCTTTCTAAGACTCTATAGACTGTCTTGATCATCTATCTTGAATATCTTTAATTGCTTTGTCTTGAATAAAGCTTTGAGACGCATGTGATCTTTTGGCATCATCAAAACATCAGCTGGATCCTTTGTCTACAATCTCCCCCTTTTTGATGATGACAATCCCTAAAATCAAGACAAACTATATACAAGATGATAGCACGTTCACACAACCCTTACTCCCCCTATCTTTTGGCATGTATGCCTAACTTTACTTAATGAAAAATTTCTAAATTGATTTCTAACCCAAGCTCAAGCTCTCTCAAGTTCTCTCCCCCTTTGGCAACATCAAAAAGAACTAAGCAATACAAACAAAATCCAAACAAAGCCAAACATGAAACCAAAATAAATCCACACATTGTCATAACCAACCAAAGCAAAGTCCTGAAATATAATAATAGTGCAAGAGTACGATAACTAGAGCAACAAAAAGCCAAATACACGGCGATAAAACAAAGTACTAAGAATACTTAATTACTAATAAGACTCAGTCATAATAATAATAACAATTAATCTAAGAGGATGATGGAGGCGGTGTGGTGGATCAAAGCAAGTACGGATGAAGGAGACATCTTCTTCAACTTGTGTGAGGCGAATATCCATGCCAGCAAAGCGTGTATCCAATGAGTCGAAACGTTCACCAACATAAGAACGAATACCTCGTAATTTAGTAAGGACTTCATTCAGGAGTGCTGAATCTTCACACTGAGGAAGAGGTGAAGGAGTACGCTCATCTTGAGGAGGGAGTGCGTCTTTCTTCAGCCATTGACCATTCCGATCCTTACGGTAACCAAAGGAAGTCATAACACCAGCACCAATAGCAAAGGAACACTTGACTTGAACAAATGGCTCATCATCAAGCGGAATTTGAAAATGACGCAGAAATAAAGTTATCAAGTGTGGATAAGGTAGAGGTGCATTGGCCCGTAATGCCTTATGCATTCGGTACCGAACCAAATGGGCCCAGTCAATCTGACGACCGGTGAGAAAAGCCCACATCAGAATCAAATCCTCCTCAAAGGCTTGTGCTAAATTTGAAGACCGGGGAAGTAAAATTCTAACAATTATATAGTGCATGATGCGATTATCAAAAGTTAATGATCCGGCCAGCAATCTACCGGTCATTTTAGCCTGATCATTGCAAACCATGCGGCGAGCATCATGACTAGAATAATCAAATTTCCAGTCATCAACAATGGTGCCCTCAAAAGGTGCACCTTGACTGGGTAAATGAGTTAAAGAAAAGAATAAGGACTGATCAATGATCATAGGAATACCATGCACCTCAGAGGAAATAATGCCATCCTGTATTTTCAAATTGCAGTAGAAGACCTTTACAAGTTCAGGATAATGTGGCAGTTTTAATGACATGAAATCAACAAGGCCATAATTTTGAAACACTTGATAGCTGATGCAAGCTCCATTGGAGCTTGTAAGCCTAGGATCTTCTTCATCAATGGATTCCTTTGCTTCTTGGAAGATGAATGGCAGCGGAATGGAGAAAGGGAAAGAGAGAGGAGACGCCACTTCAAGGAGAAGATGAGTCTAGAAGAAGCTCACCACCATAGGAGGCCATGGATAAGAGCTTGGAGGAAGAAGGAGATGAATGAAGGGAGAGGGAGAGAAGAGCACGAAATTTTGTGCTCTAAATGAGCTTTGAAATCTGAAGTTTAATATTCAAATCATCAAAGTTCAAAAAAATGCACACACATGACCTCTATTTATAGCCTAAGTGTCACACAAAATTGGAGGGAAATTCAAATTTCACTTGAATTTGAAATTGAATTTGTGGAGCCAAACTTTGGAGCCAAAATTTCACTAATTATGATTAGTGAATTTTAGTTATGGTTCAGCCCACTAATCCAAGATCAATTCCAAGATTCTCCACTAAGTGTGCTTAGGTGTCATGAGGCATGAAAAGCATGAAGGACATGCACAAAGTGTGACTATATGATGTGGCAATGGGGTGTAGTAAGCAAATGCTCACCTCCCCCTCTAAAATTTAATTGGATTGGGCTTCTACCAATTCAATTAAATTTATTTCCAACCACACACATCAAATATCCACTTAGTGCATGTGAAATTACAAAACTACCCCTAATACAAAAACTAGTCTAGGTGCCCTAAAATACAAGGGCTGAAAAATCCTATATTTCTAGGGTACCCTACCTACATTATGGAGCCCTAAATACAAGGCCCAAAAATAATGAAACCTTAATCTAATATTTACAAAGATAAGCAGGCTCGTACTTAGCCCATGGGCCCGAAATCTACCCTAAGGCTCATAAGAACCCTAGGGCCTTCTCTTGCATCTCTGGCCCAATCTACTTGGAGTTTTCTATCCAATGCCCTTGCGGGGTAGGATTGCATCAATAGCAATCAAACGTTTCATCATTAAAGAACTCTACATCTAGGTACTTAGGGTCTAAGATGATCCATGTATCATCTACTATGACTTCTTTTATATTTTTAGGTTCAATTATAGATACAAAAGCCATATTATTGCATAAATCTTTAAGAGAGTGTCTAGTTGTTACCCCTTTTGATATATCACCAATAATGTTGTCGAGGGGATGATCTCTTGAGGCTTTCCATTCTCTTGGAAGTTCATTATTTCCTCTAGCCCCATTATCTTGAGAATCCTCATTGCTTCCTTCGTCTTTTTCTTTAGAATGATTTCCATGAATATGTGTATCTTCTAAGGAATCTGAAATATCATCTAAAAAATCCTTCCTTGGAAGAATGGCATTAGACTCATCAAAGGAAACATGTATAGACTCTTCAATTGTCATTGTTCTTTTATTATATATTCTATAAGCTTTACTATGCAGAGAATATCCAAGGAAAATACCTTCATCTGACTTAGCATCAAATTTTCCTAAGTTATCTTTTCCATTATTCAATACAAAACATTTATAACCAAAGATATGACGATGTGAGATGTTTGGTTTTCTGCCATTTAACAATTCATATGGAGTTTTCTTTAAAATGGGTCTTATTAAAGCCCTATTTAAAATGTAGCATGCAGTGTTAACGGCTTCAGCCCAAAAGTATTTTGGAAGAGGAGTATCATTTAATAAAGTTCTAGCAATCTCTTCCAAAGATCTATTTTTCCTTTCAAAAACACCATTTTGTTGAGGGGTTCTTGGTGCAGAAAAGTTATGCTCAATCCCATGCTTATCACAAAATAATTCAAATTCTTTATTTTCAAACTCACCCCATGATCACTCCTAATAGATATAATCTTTAGATTTTTCTTATTTTGAATGATTTTTGCAAGTTTTCTAAATGTTTGAAATGCATCATTCTTATGAGTGATAAAAAGAGTTCATGTGTATCTAGAATAATCATCAACTATAACAAGAGCATAGTAACTTCCTCCAAAACTCATGATTCTGGAAGGACCAAACAAATCCATATGAAGTAATTGTAAGGGTTGAGTAGTTGAAACAATGTTTTTAGATTTGAAAGAAACTCTAGTTTGTTTTCCCTTTTGACATTCATCACATAGCCTATCTTTTTCAAATCTTAGTTTTGGCAAACCAACAACTAAATCTTTTGATATTAATCTATTTAAGTGTTCCATGTTTATATGTGCAATCCGTTTATGCCACAACCATGGATCATCATCTTTACTAAGAAAGCATTGATTATTATCTAGTTTTTGGCTTAAGTCTATCATGTAAACATTGTTGACTCTGAACCCTATATGCTTTATATTCGTATCATGTTTATGTTCAATGACACACTTTTGAGAATCAAATGATACCAGATAGCCTTTGTCACATAATTGACTCACACTAAGCAGACTATGTTTAAGACCTTCAACAAGTAGAACATTTTCAATGGAGGTTGAAGAATTTGTACCTATTTTTCCAACTCCAAGAATTCTACCTTTGTTGTTGTCACCATAAGTTACATGTCCGCTTTTCTTAGGAGAGATATGTGTGAATTTTGATGTGTCTCCCGTCATATGTTTTGAGCATCCGCTATCTATGTACCACTTTTTCCTCAAGGGTTCCTACAAAATCAAGGTTGTGACTTAGGTACCCAAACTTTATTGGGTCCTTGTGTGTTAGTATGAATAAAGGATCCTTTTGGGACCCAAATCATTTTAATATTGTTACAATTTCTTCTAAAATAGCATGTAGATGTGCCATGCCCTTTTCTTCCATAGTAAAAACATGTGATAAAACTAGAATTATATTTTTGTGTGGAAGTAGAGAAGTTTTTATGAAATTTTTGTTGTTTTTCATATTTATATCCTAGTCCAGCCTTATTAGAGACATGTCTTTGTTTTCCTAATATGACATCTAAATTATTTTTACTATAAGAAAATTTTGCAAGTGAGTTTTTCAACTCTTTGATTTCTTTTTCATACTTTTCACAACAACTACAAGAATCTGACATTTTCTTGTCAGAAATAGTAGAAATATGAACTTTTTCATTTGGTTTAGAAATTGAGACTTCATTTCTAAGATGATCTAATTCTTTGTTTAATTTTGAAATTTCATTTTCTAAACTTGAAATTGTTTTCTTTGAAGATGAAATTAACTTTGCAAGTTTAGTTGACTCTTTATGCAGATCAGCAAATGCATCTTGCAATTCATCAAAAGAAATAGATAAGTTGTTTGAAGATGTTACCTCTTCATCACTTTCATAACTTTTAGCCATAAAGTAGAGGTTTATTTCTTCATTTTCTGAATCTTCAGAAGATTCCATATCATTCTCATCCCATGTAATGTATGCTTTCTTCAATTTCTTTTCATTGATATTTTTCTTTTCAGACTTCTCCATCTTTTTCTTGAAGATGGGACAATCAACCCTCAGATGTCCAGGTTGATTGCACTCAAAGCATTTTAGAGTAGACGATGAAGTTTCTGTCCTTCTTTTAGGTTTAAAATTGGGTCGCTTTTGATTTCCTCTGACTCTCAGGAACTTGTTGAATCTTTTTACAAAAAGACTAATATCTTCATCATTATCCAAGTCAATTGAATCTTCTTTATCACTGTCTTCTTGGATTGCGGATGAGGCTTTAAGAGCGATTCCCTTCTTCTTCTTATCAATTTCTTCATGTTGATTTAATCTCAATAATTCCATTTCATGCTCCTGCAATTTTCCAAATAACGTAGCAAGAGACATACTAGACAAATCTTGAGATTATGTGATGGCTGTTACCTTTGGTTGCCATTCTCTATTAAGACATCTTAAAACTTTATTTACTAGATCTTCATTTTGAAAAGTTTTTCCTAGAGATGCAAGATGATTAACTATGTGTGTGAATCTCTTTTGCATGTCTTGTATACTTTCATTTATATTCATCCTAAAAAGTTCATATTCACGAGTTAAAGTGTTTATCCTAGATCTTTTAACATCTATTGTGCCTTCATGTGTTACTTGTAGTGTATCCCACATATCCTTAGCACTTTTACAATTTGAAACCCTAAAGTATTCATCTATTCCTAAGGCAGATGTAATAATATTTTTGGCCTTTAAATTATATTGTACTAATCTTCTTTCTTCCTCAGTCCAATCTGCTCTAGGTTTTTCTATTGTTTCACTTCCGACTATTATAGAGGGAACATAAGGTCCTTGTTCTATGGCTTCCCAAATATTTAAATCTATTGCCTCTATAAAGATTTGCATGCGGGTTTTTCAGTAGTGGTAACCCACTCCATTAAAGATGGGAGGTCTATTTATAGAATTTCCCTCGGGAAACAAGTAGTTTGATGAGGCCATAATTCTTGAAGCTTCTAAACTTTATACAAGAATGAAGCTCTGATACCACTTGTTGGACAAGTGGCCTCAGATATCTTAAGAAGGGGGGGTTGAATTAAGATATTACAACTTATTTCCTCAATTAAAAATTCTATTTCACTTTCTATTCAAGTTATAAATTCCCTTAATAATGAATTTCTTAAATATTGATTCAAATAGAACAATTTGAATACGATTATAAAACAATAATAAATAAAGGAGTTTAAGGGAAGAGAAAATACAAACTCAGATTTATACTGGTTCGGCCACACCCTTGTGCCTACATCCAGTCCCCAAGCAACCCGCTTGAGAGTTCCACTATCTTGTAAATTCCTTTTACAAGTTCTAAACACACAAGGACAACCCTTCCTTTGTGTTTAGAATTCTTTCACAACAAGAGACCATCGGTCTCTTAATCCCTTTTCAGAATGAAGAAGAAGAAAAGAAGAAATCTCTCTTGAAAGAGATAGATTGAACAATTTGAGCACTCAAATAATTCCTTATTGAATCACAAGTAATTTGGCCAAGGAATTTGTAAGAGGATAAACCGATTTTGCTTTATAAGAGGATAAGACCTTTTTGTTCTGAAAAACTCTTCGCAAATTCGTGTCTCAAGTCACATATATATAGGCCTTTGATAGTCATTCAAGAACCACATAAAAAGATGTGACTGTTGAGAATATTTTCTAAAAATCTACTCTGGTAATCGATTACAGTATATGTGTAATCGATTACAAGCTTTAAAATTTGAATTAAAACGTTCAGAAACTGCTGGTAATCGATTACCATATATGTGTAATCGATTACACATGGCAAATTTTGAATTCAAATTTTAATAGCTGTTGTAAATCAGTTTTGGCCACTGGTAATCGATTACATCCTCTGGTAATCGATTACCAGAGAGTAAATTTCTTGTAAAAGACTTTTTAACTTAATTTTCTTGGCCAAACCTTTTGCTACTTCAATTGGAATTCTCTTCCTATTAATATACCCTTTCTAAGACTCTATAGACTGTCTTGATCATCTATCTTGAATATCTTTAATTGCTTTGTCTTGAATAAAGCTTTGAGACGCATGTGATCTTTTGGCATCATCAAAACATCAGCTGGATCCTTTGTCTACAAGAAGCCCAACTCTCTTTGAGGTTTTGTTTATAATGTGGTTCCCTGGCAGTTTTCCCTTCACCAGTCAACCCAAATTCGTGAATATTAATCAGTGCACGCTTCGTGTTCGATTAATTTCCTCTGAGCCTAACTTGCGTTCATGCTTAATGGATGAAGGGCTAACTGGTGTATGTGTTGCCTAATCACGTATTGACAACCCTAGGTTGATTTTCGCTTAGTAAATTGAAATAGGGTTGGATTAAGCGGTTAAATGACTTCTGAATCAGAGGAAACAACCCATTTTTAATATTATTAGTTTCGTATTCCAGTTTACTTGTTCTGCTCCTTAAATCACAAAACAAACAAACCCCCCCCCCCCCAATTGTTACTGTTACTGCAAGTATATTATGAACAATTGGTTTATCATTGCTCGTTGGAAAACGACCTAGGATCACTTCCTAGTTACTACATTTTCATGTTTATTTGATTCAGGTACGGTCTCGATCAGTTAGTATGTCACGTCAATTCAACAACAAAATGTAAATATATAATTTTTTTAAGTATGGGATAAAATACTTACCATTATTATTTAATAATCATTATTGTTCTTATATCATACATTAAAATATATAAAATATATATTTATAAATTTTTATTTATTTTAAAATTAATTTTTAAAAAAATTAACATATATATTTAATATTTATTTCTTATATACTATCTTTTTACTTATGTAATTACTAAAGATTTTATTTCACTTGAGTCAATTATATCTATAAGTAAATTTTGTTGAAATAATTAGTAAATCTTATATAACTTTAATAATTTAATCCTTTAATTTTTCTTATATATTCACAACAAAAACAAAAAAAAAATATCTTTTATGTGTTGCATGCGTCACCCAACTAGTACATATAGATAGATAAATAAATAAAATATTTAAATTAGGGGATCAGATCTTTCAATTAGAAAGTAGGGGGATCAAAATTGAAAATTAGTCAAACTAAAAGAAACCAAAATTATAATTTAACCTAATTATTAACATACTTTAACACATTTGAAAAAAATATTTATGTATTTAAAATATTTATTTAGAAATATTCAAAAACAATATTTATCCATTCTAGTTTATATTGTAATTATAAAATCTTAATCTTAAATAGACCTTAAAAAATAGAATCTTAAATAACTTTAATCTAATATAATAAAATTTGTGAATAATTGTTTTGATTTGACACCCACATGTCGATAAAACAACAACTCTTGAGGTTGAGAATTGGTTAAACTAAAAGAGACCAAAATTATAATTTAATCTACTTATTAACATATTTTAACATATTTGAAAAAAATATTTATGTACTTAAAATATTTATTTAGAAATATTCAAAAACAATATTTATATATTCTAGTATTTGTATTGTAATTATATAATCTTAATTTTAAGTAGACCTTAAAAAATAGAATCTTAAATAACTTTAATCTAATATAATAAAATTTGTGAATAATTTTTTTATTTGGTACCTACATGTTGATAAAATAACAACTCTCGAGGTTCATACAACAGGTGTCTTAATGTGATGTTTTTTAAACACTTGATTTGATTACAAACCCTATATATTAATTAATACATTAATTTATAAAAATTAATTACACTAATCACCTATCAATCGGTCAGATATATATTGTTCCAATTTACGGTAATTATCACCTAGCAAAATTAAATTAATTTACTTGGACATAATTATAACCTATCAAAATTATAACGAACCAAAATTAAGAGTTAAATATATTTTGTCAAGTACCTACTGTAGCAAATACGTAAATTAGGTAATACTTAATACTTTTAAAAAATTATAATTACTATATTTAATTCATTGATCTAATTCGTTGATGTTTTTCTATTCATGATATTTAATTGGTTGATTTTCTTCTACTGTGCAAGAAAAAAATTAATGACACTAATCACCTATCAATCAATCACATATATATTATTCCAATTTGTGGAAAATTATAACTTACCAAAATTCAGAGTTAAATATATTCTGTTAAGTTGTCTACTACATCATATACATTTAGGTAATACGGAATATTTTTTAAAAAACTATAATTACTATATTTAATTCATTGATTTTCTTTTATTTATGATAATTATAATTATTATATTTAATTTGTTGATTTTCTTTTATTGTACAAGAAAAAAAAAACTCATTTGAAATGCTATATAAATGATTGCATATTAACCATTTGAAATGCAATCACTCAAAACTTACTTTGGTGCGTCATTTCTTCATTTTTTTTAATCATATTTGACTCTAAATATGATTTAGTGTAAGAGATTATTAAAAAAAACTAAATTATGTATATTGATCAAGGGTGATGATGTAAACCCATTTCCACAAGAGTTGTGGATGGATCTTCAAAGGGTTTTTTTTTTGTACTTGTATGAAAATTCAGAAAATGGACCAGATAAGGCATTACTACAAAAAGCACAATCTACATCGGTTATTTTAACTATACTATGTCGGTTACGCGATGTCGTTGTATTCCATGTCGTAAACGTAAAAAATTAATGCGTCTACGACGACAGTTAAGCACGACCGTCTTAGAATGTACTGTGCATTCTAAGACAGTCATCCTACATGCTCACACCATACCTACAAAATTAACCATTGCAAGTAGGGGTAGGTAAGCAGGCCGGCCCACCCCGCGTAAGGTCTGTCTGCATAAGCCCGCATTGGTAGCAGACCGGTCCAATCCGTCCCGCTTCTTACACAGACTAAATAAATTGGTCCACCCCCGCCCTGCGGACCCCGCGGGTCAAATGAGCCAGTTTTAAAATAATTTTAATTTTAATAAAAATATAATACAATCAAATTAAGTTCAATACAAATGTAAATAAAATCTCAATAATTAGTCAATTACATCAATAAAATAAATAATATTTTAACAAAAGAAAATCCAAGCAATAAATCTAAAATATGAAATTTAAATATCTCTAATAACAAATGATTTCATATTTAAAGTAGCTTGAGTCTTCTCCATCTCTATATATTCATCTTCTTTTCCTAAAACTCAAAATAATAATAAATATTAGAATAAAATCAAGTTAAGTTATTAAAAGACAATAGTTATTACATATTATTTATCTTGCATATCAAATACTAGTAACCAATTTTTAGTATATATTGTCAACAAGAAGCCTAGTTCGATATTTGTTAAGCACACGTGAGGAGAAAAAATATTCTTAGCCTGCTACAACTACTAAATATGATATGATCTATTTTTTATAATAAAAATATATTGAAATATCTTTAAAAATATTTATTTAACAATTATTTTTGGCTTAAATGATAAGAATTGATATTTTTATTATTTATGACTTTCAGATATGAAAATGATAGATTAAAAGAGAAAAAGATCGAGAAAATATCAAAAAAGAAGATTTTTAGCAGGTTATCACTTATCTTTTTTATCTTAATCTTTTATTTTCTTATCTTATCTTTTTTTATCTTTATCATCTTTTAATTTAAATCTTTTATTTTTATCTTTATATCTTTATCTTATCTAATATATTTCTTTATCTGTTATTTAAAAAAAAAAGTTTAAAGTGAAAAAGAGAAAATCAAATCTAATATAATTGGGCCAGGATCACACAAATTAAACTTAATGCGGGCTACGGGCAACCCGCGGACCTCGTGGGCCAAGCCCGCATAGTCCGCGGGTTAAGCGGGGCGGGTCCAAAAATATGGCATAACCATGGACCGTTTAAAAAAAATTGGTCCGTAACCCGCGTGGACCGCGGGCCCCGCGGGTCAGTCTATGGACCTGGGTCCGTTTACCCACCCATAATTGCAAGAGCATTGAAAGAATCAGATTCATAAAATAAAATAAAAACGCACAATTCTCTCGATAATCAACTTAAATAAATAAACAATTGATTAATTGATTTATCGTCAATTAGTCATTGATAATTGACCAACACCGTACCAACTACCAAACCCACCTCTGAATCCATAATTTCTACGGTAAAACAAATTAAATCCAAAAAATAAATAATTAAAAAAAACACATACAATTCTCTCAATAATCAATTTAAATAAATAAACATATAATTACTTAATTAGCATCAATTCGTCATTGATTATTGACCAAACGTACCTCTGAATCCATAATTTCTACGATCTAATAAATAACAAAAATACATAACAGCAATGCAAAGAAACCTATTGGAGATTCCATTGATGTCTTCCTGTTGGACCAAGCGGCCTCGGAATAATTAAGAAGGGGAGGTTGAATTAATTATTAATGTGTCTTGACTAATTAAAAATTTATCCTTCTTAATGTTACTAAATTCAACTAGGCTTTTACTACTAAGTTAAGAAAGCAAAGAACAGAAACAGAAACTTAACCAAAAGTAAAAACGACAATTAAAAGTACACAACGGAAATTAAAGAGTGTAGGGAAGAAGAAGACAAACACAAGATTTATACTGGTTCGACAACAACCCGTGCCTACGTCCAGTCCCCAAGCAATCAATGGTTCTTGAGATTTCTTTCAACCTTGTAAAATCCTTTACAAGCGAAAGATCCACAAGGGATGTACCCTCTCTTGTTCTCTTTGAACAACCAAGTAGATGTACCCTCCACTTGAACTGATCCACAAGAGATGTATCCTCTCTTGTTCTCAGTATAACAACCCAAGTAGATGTACCCTCTACTTGTATCACAAAAGATGTACCCTCCAATGTGTTAAGACAAAGAATTCTCAGGCAGTTAGTCCTTTGAATCTTTGTAAGGGGAAACAAGAGATATCTCAGGTGGTTAGTCCTTTGAAATCTTTTGTTTAAGGGGAAGGGAAGAATCAAAAGAATTCTCAGGCGGTTAGTCCTTTGAATTCTCTTGGAAAGAGAGAAGGGAGACACAAAAGAATTCAGGAGGTTAATCCTTCTATTCTTTTGGCAAAGGGAGAAGTGAATGAAGAAGAAGAATAACACAAGTTTTTGAACAATGAACTTTTCTTGGAAGAGAAAGTTTTGAACAAAAACTCTTAGCAAGAAGTTGAGAAAATGAATCAGAAAATTCTGTAAAAACTTGTTATTGAAATCCATGTCATGGTCACATATTTATAATCATTTGATGACTTAAGTTAAAGTTTGTGACTCTTGGCAATTTCTTTAAAACTAGTCACCTTTTAAAAGTTATAACTCTTTTGAAAACTAGTTACTTAAAAAGTTGTGACTTTTGAAAAAAATCTTCAGAAACAAGTCACTTTAAGAATTGTGACTTTTGGAAATTTATTTTTCGAAATCAGTCACTGGTAAATCGATTACCATCAAGGTGTAATCGATTACACATCAACTGATGTGAACCTGAGTAGGAGTGGATCGTTTGATACAGGCTACGGAGGTTTGGATGACGCCACTTCCGGTGAAGGAAGATAAGTCAGGGTAGACGCCACAAGGATTACCTTGATAAGTCTGAGATTGGTTCAACAAGGAACTCAGAGAGAAACTCTCACCAAATTTTATCAAATGTCAAAAGTCTTTTTTTTTATTGAAAATAAAAACCAATACTTATAGTGTATCTGAACAAAAAGATAAAAATAGACATGGGCCTTCTAAACAGTTTGGGCCAAAATTACAATAAATAAAAATTATAACTAAATAGAACATATTTATTATGGGCCTTCAAATTAATCTGGGCCTTCAGCATCAATTAATAGTCTTGATAGTGTCTCTGCCTCTGGACCTTCATCCTTCTCCACTTGGACCTTCATCCTTCTCCACTCGGGGGCTTTATCCTTCTCCACTTGGGCCTTCGCCCTTCTCCACTTGGGCCTTTAGCCTGTATATGGCCAATTTCAGGATTCTCATCATCAACAGATGTGATTCTTCATGTTTAAATTTGAAAATCAAAATGTTTAGAAACTCTGGTAATCGATTACATGTATTGTGTAATCGATTACATAAGTTGAAAATGATTTGAAAATGTTTTATCACTAGTTGTGACTCTTGAAATTTGAAATCTAACATTTTAAAACATTGGTAATCGATTACAGCTTTGTAAATCTGTTTTGAAAACAATGTTGGCTACTGGTAATCGATTACTACCTTTTGGTAATCGATTACCAGAGAGTAAAACTCTTTGGTAAAAGATTTTGTGAAAAATTCTTGTGTTACTCAATGTTTTGAAAAACTTTTTTTTAGTACTTATCTTGATTGAGTCTTCTCTTGATTCTTGAGTCTTGAGTCTTGAATCTTGATCTTGATTGTTCTTGAAACTTGATTCTTGAATCTTTAGATTTTGCTTAACTCTTGATTCTTTGGCATCATCAAAATAATCTTGGAAGTCATTGCTTTCACACTTCCTTCTTCAACAAGAAAGGATTATCAAGTCTCTCACTATGTGGAGTAGGGAAGCTATCCTTAGTGTCTGAAAGTGTCTCAAATAGGAGTGTCTCTAAAGAAAAGATAGATAGCTACAAGGAACAAAAATAAATAAATATATATTGCGCATGCAGTCTGTGTGTGTGCCCATGAAAGACAAACTCTCAACATCTTGCTCCATCCTCAAGACTGAATTTATCAAATTAGAAGCCTTAATCAGTTGGGCAAGATATAACAATCTAAGAACATAAAGCTTATTAGATCTAAACAAATAACATACAAATAATGCATGCATAAGTGCATAATAAATCCATTATAAAAGTAGCAACTTGCAAATAATAACTATAGAACATTTAAGCATCAAATTTTAAATAAGCTTTGTTTTTTGCATCCTCTATTTTGATTTTGGGAAGGGGTTATTAATCTCCCACCCAAAAAATATCTACACAATAGTAACTCTAAATCTGCAAGGAACAGGGAAAGGCCTATGCAACAAATCAATACATACAAAACACACGCTTCAAACTCAAAATCACTGGCAAGAGGCAGCTTGGTTGAGCTTTCATATGGGATTTGGATCCTCTGAAATGAGGCATTCACTATAGAGGTGAGGATTAAGGAATTATATCTGCTGATGAGAAGGGGGACAGAGAGAGCGAGATGAATTTCAATTTAAATAAGAATCTATCACTTTAGTGACGCAAATCCTTTCATATGATAGCTAAACTTGAAAGTAGAGAAAGCATACTATAATTGTTTCTCTAATCAGACCACACAAATGTAAAATTCCACAAGCAATGTACTTGATTGCAACCCGATAACTTTATCAGTAATCATAACCTCAATCAACTCCTTAATAACAATTTAGGGCACTAATCGAGTCTACACACACACAACACCCCCAAAAAAAGTAATCCAAGACCTTCGGAGTCTATTATAATCCACCAGGGCTTAACAAAGTAGCAATTTCTCTCAGAAAAGCTTATAAATAAATGTCTTCCACCGATTTGAAGGTAAACCTACTTGAAAGCCGTTTATGAGGGTTCTGAATAGCTTCGCGAAGGAACTAATCAACCTGATTGATGACATAATCAAAAACCTCGTTGCCATTGGACAAAGGAGGCGGAATAGGAGGCGACATAGCATCGTCATCATCGGCGACACATTGGTGAGGTTGCTTAGAATCGTTGTTGGAAGAGAGCATGAGGTTCAAGCAGTTCATGGACTCGTCCAAATCAGCGACGTCCCATGACTCGGGGGCTCCGAAATCCTTTATAGATCCCTCCATGGAGAAACTGCAAAGAGAAGAAAGGGATTTATGGAGGGTTAGGGAATCAAACCCTGATTCTGTTGGCGGCGCGTGGGGCTCATTGGATTCCGGTGCCGCTATGGCGACCTCTTCTGCACCAAGCACCGCTACTCCGTCTGCCACGACTGCTCCTACGACTACAAGGCCATTGGGAGAGAGGCCATAGCGAGAGAAAACCCCATCGTGAAGGCCGCGAAGATCGTCAAGGTCTGAAAACCCTAAATCGGAGAACAAAAATCTCTAAGAGATCGAACAAATCGCTGGGAAGAAGAAGAGGATAATGAAAAGTAAATCGCTGGGAACAAAAATCTCCAAGAGATCGTCAAGTCGCGCGCGAGTCAATAATGAAAAGTAAATGAATAACCAAATAAAGACAGGTTTTATTTAAAACCGTCTTTGTATAAAAGCAAAAATTTACAACTTTGCCATTGGTTAAACGTTTACACACTATTTAAAGACAGTCATCTACAAACATCGTCGTTGTGTTCATATTTATTACAAAAATGCCACCGCCAATCATTCTAAGACGGTTGTTTAGAACCGTCTTAGAATCACCGATGTAGATTGTGCCTTTTTTAGTAGTGAGGAGAGAGAAAGTGGCGAGTTTATGAAGGACAGAATGGAAGGAATTTGGTTCAAGGTCTGAATGTGTTTGGATGAAGAATGATGGTTTATAATGATGAAGAAGGAGAATGAAGAAAGTGATTGGAAGAATCACTCATCCGGGATTGGTGTCACACACAAGGTAGTGTTCCTTGATAAACCAATTTCTTGAATCACTCAAGTAACTAAGGAGATTCACTCTCACACTTTAGAAGGTGATTAAAACTCAATTCAAAGTCTGTTTTTTATTAGAAAATGCACAAGTTTCCATCTTATTAAACCTTAATTTCTTCAAATTAAAACAAGCCCATAGGTGGTGCAAATCCAAAGAGAATTGACAACCACTTTAACACAAGTTTGGATCTTTATTTCAACTAACAAAATGTTAATAAAACCACTCAACAAAGGTGATACCCTCTACTCTTCTTGGAACATGATGCAATTGACATTCGAAGTTTTTCCACTTGTAACTTGGGCTTAAATTCAAATAGCATGGTTAACACTTGTTAAAGAGTTTCATTGACCTTCTTTGTTCTAGCCCATATCATAGGTCCTCCAAGTCTTTTTAAAGGTTCCTTACCCTTAGTCCTTGTCATGTCCTCATCAGGTGATCCATTTACAATTTCCTCCCAATGCAAAGAGAAGGTGTGTATTTTTTTTATTAGATTTGATAACATTTCTTATAATATAATTTCTACTATTTTTTCTTTTGTCATGCAGGGGTAGAATTGGTGCTGGAGTTTGGAAGCAACTTATCTACATCTTTTGGTCCAAGCTAGAAGAGAGGATGATTTACTTGTTAAATTTCTAATCTTTTAATTAATATCATTTTTATAATTACTTATTTATTTATCAATTTTTCATATTAATTAAAATGAGGATAATGGATAAGGGTATGCACATTTAGGTACCCACATGATAAGAACACAATTTGCACGCATGAGTGTGGATACATGGATTTTTAAAAAAATACGAGTATAAAAAGAAGTACTATATTATCTTACTTACATCTTAGTCATTGTTTGAATTTAAATTTTAACTTAAAAATATAGTTAAAAGTATTAATAAAAATATATTTTTAACTAAAAACTCTTATATATATATTATTTCTATATTACTTAACACATAACTAATTTTTATTTCTATCATTCATTATATTTTAAAAAACATACTCTACCAAAGCATATAATCAACTATATATCTATCATGTACAACAACAGTTAATTAAAAATGTTATATTACTTAAATAATTTCAAATATAAATTTACGAAAATGTTAATATGTTTAAAACATTTTATAAAATACAAAATATTTACTCTAGTACTATAAAAAATAAAAAAATTAGGAAAAAAAGGTAGTTTCGAAATGAATGCTGCTTGTGCTGACAGTGCAAATGTGGAACAAAACAAAACTTGTCCCAAACCAAAATCATAATCACCGCCGAACCTACTCTTCCCTTCCAATCAAAAGAAATTCAACTTTATCCGATACTACCGCTTTCAATCTCATCCTTCGAAACCCAAACTTGAGCTTCTTCTTGTTTCTTGCTCGTGGAAGCAAATGACAACCGCGCCCTCTCTAACTGGTCCCTTGTCAAACGCGGTCGGATTCAGTGACTGGAAAAAACATGCCCCTTTGTCAGCTTCTCTCTGTGAGTCTCCCTCTCCATTTAATTTCATTTGGGTACTCACAGAGTTCATCAAGATTGGAACTTTTTGCCTTATCTGTCCAAGTTGGGTTTTGGGGTTTCAATTAGTTTGTCCAAATTGTGCCATTTTCTTTGCTTCCTCATGTTTCATGAGGTTTATTTATGTTTTTGTTGTAGGGGAGGGGTTTTTGTTTGTATTGATGTGGGTGTGATGGACAATGGGACAGTATGGTGTCTTTTGTGTTAAAAGTCCCTTTTTTGTTAAGAATGAAACTATTTTGAAATTATGTAATTGAATCCTAGGTTTATTTTGATGTGAGTAATTGAGAGCTTGGTGAGGGTTTTCATTCAAAGAGTTGTTTTCTAAATCAGAATGCAGGAACTGCTTGATTAAAAAATTGAGCTTGATTGAAAATATTCTTAACTTTTATGATAGAGCTATGAATTTGGACTTTATAAGAGGCAAGATTGAGAATTATGCAAGGTGAATCCATATTTGTTTTTGATTCACAAGATTGAATCGTTATCCAAAAGCTACTCATTGTTGGCTGTTGTTAAACAGGTAAACTAAGCTCCAGTTCAAATATAGTTGACATGAAGATATCTCGATGTGGTTGTCGGAAAGTTGGACATGGCCAAAGATGTTTCCGATTATATGCCCTATTTGGAGGAAAAAAGGACAATAATGGGAAAAGTGATGATGTTCCTTCTAAGGTTAGCTTTCACATGCAATCAATGCCATGTGTATGCTTGCAGGATCACATGTTTTCTTTTGTATCCATTTTTTTTTCCTTGGATTGCTTTTGTTATTCACATGCAAGATAATGGTTAACGAACAAAATTATGCTCTTTGAAATGTTTATTTGACCTAATCACTAAGCAGTCACACGTTCTTGTTGCTGTGTCCATGAGTTGGACATGTATCCGACATGCAAACTTGTATGGAACTCTCTAACAAGAGTTAATATTTGTAAAATAGAAAATACTTTTGTTGTACTTGTACTTGTAAATGACTAGTTCAGTTACTCCAGTAGTTCTACCATGACAATTTTGTTTAGGATACTCCCTACATAAGCCTGCTCCATTCATAAGACATATAGAATCCAAGTATCAAGGGAGGCCTCTATATATAGTTCCTACTAGCAACTACAAAATCCCCAAGTCAACGGTCTAATCTATCTAGGCTACTTTCCGTGTTATATAGTATATACATATCATAGATTCCAAAATGTCCTGGAGATACCTAAGTAGATTGGTCATAACACTACTAGCAAGTTTGCTTGCGCGTTCGAGCTGAGTGGATCCATGTCCAATGGAAGCAAGTATAGGTTGCTTCCGTGTATTTTTTGGGTTAGACGTGGAGAGAGAGGACCTGATCCATGATATTAAAGTACACCCAAAAACACTGTACATCATCCTATAACATAATTATTCAAAATGGTTAAATAAATATATAATTGCTTAGTTATGAGGGTGATAAAATGAAGTAGGGGTAGAAGGAGGGTAAGGGAAATGGGAAAATCACAAGATCAGATTTTCCATTCCTGGCTATCTTGGTCGTTTCCTCTTATGGATCATGCTGAGTGTTGATTGTCCCACAAGATCTCAAAACAATGGATAGAATGCCACACACGTAGCTAGAAGACCATGGTACATAGAAATAGAAATAGGGTGAGAATTTCACAATTCTCAGTACAGTCCAAGTAAAATAGTTTTGAACTGCATGCATTCTAGGGGGTTCAAGGTTTGAAGAACAAAGATGAAATAAAGTGGTTATAAGTTTGCTAATAGATATATTTCCCTGATCCAAAAATATTTTTGAAAACTTAAAATCATCAACTATTATAACTTTTCAACCATCACGAGTTTGACTTGACTCGTGATAAATGAACTGGCAGTAAGCAGTAAATCAGTCACAACCCACAATAATAACAATTTATACTTCATAATAATAATAAAGGGAGATCAGGTCATCTTCCCCATCCAAATCAAATATACAATTACATGTAGTCCTTATCAGGCTTAGCTTGTCTATCAGCCCATAGTGATGCAAATGATGTGAATCTTACAGGGCAGATCGCTTGATACAGACTGTAGAGTTTTTGGATGACGCCACTTCCAGTGAAGGAAGATAAGTCAGGGTAGACGCCACAAAGATTACCTTGATAAGTCTGATAATTGGTTCAACAAGGAACCCAGAGAGTAACTCTCACCCAATTTTGTCAAATGCCAAAAGTTTTCTTATTCAAAACAAAAACCAATACTTATAGTGTATCTGAACAAAAAGATAAAAATAGACATGAGCCTTCTAAATAGTTTGGGCCAAAATTACAATAAATAAAAATTATAACTAAAAAACATATTTAACTTGGGCCTTCAAATTAATCTAGGCCTTCAGCAACAATTAATAGTCTTGATAGTGTCTCTGCCTTTGGGCCTTCATCCTTCTCCACTTGGGCCTTCATCCTTTTCCACTCGGGGGCTTTATCCTTCTCTACTTGGGCCTTCGCCCTTCTCCACTTGGGCCTTTAGCCTGTATTTGGCTAATTTCAGGATTCTCATCATTCCCTCCTTCTTGGAAAACATTTGTCCTCAAATGTCCAGGATCATCACCAGGTTCAAGTACCACTTCCTTTCTTTTCTTGTTGGCTTGCTTAGTATAACTTTCATTCTTCTTTGCAATTTGCACCTTCACTTGGTCATACAATCTTTTCCCATACTCAACTTTGATTTGTGCATCCTTATGCTGAGTCTCTTGGGGCTTGCTGTTGTAAGTTGACTTGTTAGGCAATGAAGCTTCTAGAAGGAGATCAACTTGATGTTCTATGCTTCTTGAAGGTGGCAGTCCATGAGGAATCTCCTTGGGAAAGACATCTTTAAATTCCTGCAATAAGGGTTGAAACACTAGGAGAAACATAAATAGTTAACTGATTAGAATTATCACTCTCTCTCTTGTGTATCACTCCATCTCTCAAGTGTATCACTCTTCCTTTTTCTATTCCTCTGTGATGCCTCACTATTGTCTCTCTCTTGTTCTCTCTTTTCTCTCCTTCTGATTTGATTATCACACACTTCTCTACGGGATAGAGGTTTATGAATAATTTTTTGGTCATGGTGCTGGAAAGAAATCTTGTTGGTGAAACCATCATGCATTGCTTTGGTGTCCTCTTCAATGTTGGCCCTCACTAGTGCCATCTCCATCTCCTTGTCCTCAACAGTCAACGTTCCTTGGGACAACCTCTGAAGTTTCTGTCGCATGGTTCTACTGTAGCTAGTTGGAATATACCTCTTTCGCATAACCCTTCTCATCTCAGTCCATGTATCTATCTCCCGCCCTTCTTCTCTCTTCATCTCTCTTTGATTTTTCTTCCACCAAACAAGGCATAGTTTGAGAATGTAGCTACTGCTAACTTCACCTTCTGCTCTTCAGGATAATCATTGTATGAGAATGCATGTTGAATCTTCATCTCCCAGTCAACGTAGGCGTCTGGGTCACTCCTGCCTTTAAAAGAGGATACATTGAGTTTTACTCCCTCAATTCTGTCTTGTCCCTCTATTCGGTTTGATCCATCATTGACCCTTCTGTTGCCACCATAAGGTCTCCCAGCATTTGGATTCATTTGGTGCTCTAGTCGTTCTATTCGCCTGTAGAGCACTTCATTATCACGGTTCAACAAACGTTGCATTTGTTTAGTCATCGCGTCCAGTAACAAGCGCTGAAATCCGTCCAGTTGATGATATACACCACCATTGTCACCAGCTCCTGCCATGATTAAGGAACAAAGAATTTTGCAGTAATTTTAAAAAAAATTTTTGAACCTAACCACACTCTACTCACGTGTTTCTCTCTTTGATGGTAGTTCACTCGTGTTTGATGTTCTCAATATAGGCTTTTGTGTGATGTTTTCACTCTTGCCTTTTATCACTCGTGTTTCCTCTTAAGTTCCTGGATGGACCAAATTAGACACACAAGGTAATATAAAATAAAAGGAAAGACGATATAATGATCACAGACAGATTTGATTTGGGATAACAACTTGAACTTGATTTGGATAATAATATATTAGATTGGATTTGGATAACAGATTAGCTTTAATTTGGGTAACAAATAAGATATTAGATAGGATATTAGCTAGGATAATAGATAAGATATTAGATAGGATAACAGATAAGATATTAGATAGGATAATAGATAAGATATTAGATAGGATAACATATAAGATATTAGATAGGATAACAGATAAGATAACAGATATGACCAGTAAACTTCAAATGCTTATAACTTTTGCTACGGTTGTCCGTTTGAGGCCCACTATACATCAAAACGCTCAGAATTCAAAGGAGAATCTAGATAATGGGATTTGGTACACGATTTTCTGCCAAAAAAAAGCCTCTAACTTCCTCAATTTCGTGTTCAAAGATCAAACACCCCACTTTCTTTTCTTTTCTTTTTTTTTGTTTTCTTCTCTTTTTTTTTTCAAATTTCTACAACTTTTTTTTTAACTTGAAATAAAACTCAAACAGATTTTTTTTGACACAAAGTTTGCAAGACACAAGAAACAAGAACAAGAACAAAAACGTGACAAGAACAAGAACGAAACAAAGACACAAACAAGAACGCAACAAGACGCAAACAAGAAAACAAATAATAGAACAAGGACAAAACATGAACCTGGACAAATTACAAAGAAAAATAATAGGAAAGGATAGAACCTGTATCAAGAGCCGAAACTCTGATACCAGATGATGTGAACCTTACGGGGCGGAACGCTTGATACAGGTTACAGAGTTTTTTTGGATGACGCCACTTCCAATGAAGGAAGATAAGTCAGGGTAGACGCCACAAGGATTACCTTGATAAGTCTGATAATTGGTTCAACAAGGAACCCAGAGAGAAACTCTCACCCAATTTTATCAAATGCCAAAAGTTTTCTTATTCAAAACAAAAATCAATACTTATAGTGTATCTGAACAAAAAGATAAAAATAGACATGGGCTTTCTAAATAGTTTGGGCCAAAATTACAATAAATAAAAATTATAACTAAAAAACATATTTAACTTGGGCCTTCAAATTAATCTGGGCCTTCAGCAACAATTAATAGTCTTGATAGTGTCTCTGCCTCTGGGCCTTCATCCTTCTTCACTTGGGCCTTCATCCTTTTTCACTCGGGGGCTTTATCCTTCTCCACTTGGGCCTTCGCCCTTCTCCACTTGGGCCTTTAGCCTGTATTTGGCCAATTTCAGGATTCTCATCACATAGTACTAAACACTAATACATAAAATTATCAAAGGCATAAATAATATTAAAATTTCATTCACAAAGCATCCATAGCATCGCCCACAAGGCTTTCATTTCACAAATGAACAAACGCAATAGCACAAGAAAGAGGAAAATCTTACCACACCATCTTTGCACCATCTTCACACCAAACCATGAGCTCTTACCATCTCTGGCGATCCTTTTCGATTTTTTTAGTATAAATGTAAATACTAAAAAAACATTAGATATATTTACTGTAATATCTATTTTTTTACTATTTATGTTTTTTAAGTATTTATATGTATGCATATGTATTTTTTGGTCCGCCAAGTCTTGCACCATTTGCCGCCACGCTATCTGTCATATGTTTATGGCAGATTTTGGGCTCTCTGACATGCTCCACCATCTCTCAATGGATTGGCGTAATTTTTCTACTGCATGTACATTCCCATAACGATGATGTTTTTCCAAAATCAAACTTTGTTGTTCAGCATCTTGGACTAGCCATCCTTTAGAAGGTATTGTTAAAAGGTCATCAATTCCTAATGAAATGGATGTATCCGTAGCTTGACAGAATCCTAGAGTCTTTACTTGGCAGTTGCAGAAGCCATTTAAGATATGATTACAGGCATTGAAAATTTATTTGCACAAAGGTCACAGCTTGAACAACACAGCAGCCACAGCAGGGGTTTTAACAACCCCCACCACCCACTCAGCAAGGGTTCAAAGATTTTTTGGCTGGACACATCTGATCATTTGTGATCAAAGATGCCATTTTACGTGATCCCATCAGATTGTGATATGATTTGCGATCAGGAGCAGAAGGGCTTTTTGAACATGTAGAAGTGTAGAATTCTACTAATCAGAATGATTTTGACAACTATGGATTCTAAACTAATCTGCATTTAAGTTTCTTATGGGGTCACACTTGCACCGAAGTCTTTTCAGTTTGGGTCACATGTTGGGCGATCCCCAGAAACCCACACAAGCCACTTTATAACAGCATTAATCTGCATTTAAGTTTCTTTTGTAGAGTACTGTGAATGTTGTTTAACTTACATATAAAGAAGAAATTCATCAAGACTATGAAGAAATTTACTTGGAATTTGGGAAGCAACGGATCCTCCTTAATGTAAAAGGAAAACAAAGTCAAGATGGAAAAAGAGTAAACATAAATGGAGTAAAGTTACCTCATCTCTCAGTCTCTCTGTTAGGGATACCCTTGATTTATTGCTTTTGCACCAAACAGAAGTGAAACACCTATTCTTATTCCAAATCAGCTGCTGAGCCCAAAAAACCTTAAATATGTGTTACCTTCAACCAAATGCACTAACGTAGATTGCATGTTGCAAAAAATTTAGCCTCTTTTACCAGACCATTAAAGATAGTCATCAAAATTTGGTCCAAGGACCTATGGCATGCCCAACATTCAACAAACAGGCCAAATTATGAATCCCAATTGTCATGATGTTCTTGGTCATAGGAATCCCAAATTATGTAGCTATTTAAAGCAGTCATGAGTTTTAATAAGCTTTTTGCTTTTTGCCAATTGTTTTGATTTACCTGATTTCATTTTCACACTATGGTAATGCTTTGATTGCTTTCCATGTATTGTAGGTAGTTTGTGTGTATTTTGTAAACTGAGCATATGATATTCATAATTGATAAATTTCATTTTATTGTGGAATCATTTTAGGCCGGAATTCTAGGAAACATGCAAAATCTTTATGAGACTGTGAAGAAGGCACAAATGGTTGTCCAAGTTGAAGCTGTGCGTGTGCAGAAAGAACTCGCAGCGTATGGTTCTCGTATTAAACAATTTTAGGTTTTGTTTTTGTAGTTTTTTACACAAGTTGGTCTGAATGAGTTGTTTATCTTGTTCTATTATGCAGAGCAGAGTTTGATGGTTATTGTGAGGGTGAGTTAGTTAAGGTATGATTTTTGTTCTCTCTTCCTGCTTGTCTACTTTCTCTCTCTCTTTTTATATATAAGGAGGGATCAAATTATACCGGTATAATTTTGACAACTATTACATCATTTTATAACTTTTAAGTGGATAATGTTTTCTTAAAACTCACCGTTAGATTGAAAGTTCCTTTCATATAGATCACATGTAAAATTTCATGTTAATCCAAAATCATTTGCTATCACTTTCATATAAATTAAAATCAACGTAATATAAACATTTTAGAATATACTGAAATATAGATCATTTGATTACTTTTTTGTTCAATTTTAACAAAATTTGACAAACACTCTTGGTAATACGTAGATATAATTCAATGGTTGAATAAATAAAAATCACATTTATATCAAGGTATAAAAATGATATAATAGTTGTAAAAGTTACATTGGTGTAATTTAATCCAATATATATATATATATATATATATATATATATATATATATATATATATATATATGAGGAATCAACATACACCAAGAGTAACTCTTTTAGAGTTACTTCTTTTTTAAAATTTAATAGTTGTAATAAGTTATTAATCTTATCCCTTAGATTCTAAGAAAATGAATGGTAAGGATAAAAAGTAACTTTTGGTGTAAGTTGATCCCTCATATATATATATATATAGGAGAAAAAGGTTTATACACTGACAGTGTAACATGTTTTATAAAGTTGTCCAGTCACAACTCACCATGTATGATAAGTTTATTGACTTTTCTAATAATTATCTTAAATTAATTCAAACAGCGATTTGTGATTGGATGACAACGTTAATAGACATTAAACTCTATGTTTATAAACATTTTATGTTTTTTCCGAGGAAAGACTCGATTTCCATTACTTTTCCTTTTAAAAGTTAAAATGAGGAACTTTATTTGTATAATCATAAGAATATTTTATACTCCTATACATTAGATGAGGTTCTTCTTGGAACAATATAATTGAGTATTTGTACTTAATTTAATTATTTTTATAGCTCCTGTGTTTTTCTAGCTTTATTCATAATTATGATTTTTGATTAACAATATCAATATTTATATATTGTTTGTAAGTATGATTTCCTTTGGTTACTTACTTTTGATTAAATATAATTTTTAGGTAACGCTGTCTGGGAACCAGCAACCTGTAAGGACGGAAATTACTGAGGCAGCTATGGAATTGGGATCTGAAGTAAGTAAACAATTCAAGTAATGTGTTTATATACACTATTTTCTGTTATATCTATGACGCACACTCGTCCGGTGAAACTTGATTGGACATTTAAAATGTTACATTATAAGATACCAAAAACATTCTTCAATTATTTTCTGTTCTTCCATCAGAGGATAATGGATTAAATACCATGCTAATATCCTTTCATTTATTATACTATCTATGTCTATAATATAAGACTCTTTTTTCAATTTTGTTTGTCCATTTCTATACAATTATTTTCAAATTATCTTTTGCATTAATTACTTATGACTAAAATATCCTTAATTATTTTACATCAAATGTTATGAATTTAAAAGATAATTTCATTCTTTCTTATAAGAATTGGAGAAGAATACTAGCATACAATAATTAATTAGGTAGAAAGTAATTAAATAGAAAAAGAGAGATGATGAGTGCTAATAACTTTAAGGATAATTTTGAAAAAATGATGCAAATTGTTAATAAATTTAATTTTATTAACTAAATTAATCAGTTTTTGTGATTTAGTTAAAAAAGTCTTATGTTTAGAGACAAAGTTATTAGGGGGAGAAGCCAAACACTTATATACTCTACCAAACATCCCATACTACTCAATATGGGACATACGCACCCCATAATACCCAAGTCCTTCGCAAACTATTTACTAAAATCATAAAAAATCCTACCCATTTTCCCTTATATCCTATACAAACGAGTCAAGGGCCTATCATAATGATGAATCTAAGTCCTATTTGGATAAACTTTTCCATAAGCATTTACATGAAAAATGAACTAAACTTGTCTCATAAGTTAAAATTAACTGTACTTTTCAACTTTTGGAAAAGTTAAATAAAAGAGTTTCTATAGAAGTTGAAGTGCACTAATTTATTTAACTTTTGTTCAATTCAGTTTACCTTTATTATTATTTTTTCTCCTACAAATGCTTATAAAGAAGTTTATCTCAACCGTCTAGTTTTATTTAAAAATTAAACTGTGTGGTCTTTAATGCCAATAATAAACTTATTTATTATCAAACAATTTGTGGGTTGCAGAAACTTTCTCTTTTAATCACTGAGGCATACAAGGATGCACACCAAAAGAGCGTCCAGGTAAAAATCTCTATTTTTAAGAGGAACAAAAATTCATTTGCGTCTGTGGTTGTTGAATTTAAAAAAAGATACAATTGCTTATGTTTGTAGGCCATGAAGGAAAGGATGAATGATCTTGCACAGAGCTTAGGAATGCCACCGGGGCTTAGTGAAGGATTGAAGTGATGAATACTTTTATTATAGACTTACGAAATTGGGCCTCAATTTTGCACAAACATGGCAGGATGAGCTTATTTGTTTCTTCATTTACTATGTCTGTTAATTTGCAATCTTGGTTATTAAGAAAGAAATGGTGGTGGAGTTTTAATTGTTCTCTGTTTTATTCTTGTGTTATTCTTGTTTGAATGGTGAAAATTCTGTTGTGTCCGTATCCTATTATCCAGTTTTATCGATAGAGAAAAACCTGTGCCTGGTTATGAGGTTGTTGATTCATCAGCTGAAACTGAATAAAGTGAAAAACCTTAGGCGAGGCATTAGAGTCTCTGTATAAATTTGTTGCCTTACCTTTGGTATGCGAGATTAGAATCCACTGTATTGTACAAGAAAGCGAGACTTCAATAGAGATTTGTAGATTTAAACTACTTGACAAACATTCAAGAAAACGGCCAATTTCTGGTGAATAAGAACTACGATATGAGAAAATAGTCTTTCGATTAAAACAAAAAAGAAAACAAAGGAAACACTACGCTAACAATAATCACCAAGCCATATTTATCATGCTTTTTTTTCCACTTATTTTACTTATTGATAGTGTAAAATTTTATGCTAACTGTTTATAAAAAAAGTTTGGATAGATAAGAGAAAATTTTTACTATTTTTTTTATACAAAAATGAAATATAAAATATCCCACTAAAAGGAGAGATTGATAATTTGTTTGACAAATGTAATAACTTTTTTACAAGGAAGTTATATATATATATATATATATATATATATATATATATATATATAAGTAAATGTCTAAAGAACATAAACTGATTGTTTTGTCCAATGATAAAGAAAAATAATTCCCATCAAAACAAAAGACTATTTTACAATGAAAGATAAAATAGGATTTTAACAAAGGTTTTTCAAATAAATACTTGGTGATCAAGTATGGCAAAGTAAGCTTAAGAGAATATTGATTGAATAGCTTAAGAAAGAGATACAAACACTTAGTTTATACTAATTCACTTAAAAAGAGTTACGTCTAGTTTTCTTTTTCAAACTTGCAAAAGGTTCCACTAATCAATAATTGATTACAAACAAATATTCTAATCGGTCACTCCTTCCAAGTATTTTTTGATATCAAGCTACTCCTGGCTTTCAGAAACTACAGTTTGAATAAATACAACGATTCAATAGCACTCACATAGTAAATAAACAATTAAGCTCAAATATAAATAAGTTTGCTTAGCAAAGGTCAAAGAGTTTAAGTGCAAAGTGTAGTGTTCATTGATTTGACAAATTTTGCTTTAGAGATCTTTTGTTCATTTTACTTGATATGCTTCGTTGTTGAAATCCCCCCCCCCCCCCCCCAAAAAAAAGGGTATGAAATAAGAAACTTGGTCATGCAAACTTGAAGTTAATTTCAAAGCTGCAAAAACATAACCTTGTAAGAGGACTAAGTATGTCATAATATAAGGATGATATTCTCTGTGAAGCATGCCAAAAGAGGAAACAAATTAAAACTTCCTTTCTAGCAAAAACATTGTTTCCACCTCAAGGCCATTAGAACTGTTACACCTTGATATGTTTGGACCAACCAAGAATGTGTTCATTAGCGGTAAAAGGTATGGATTTGTGATATGTTCAGTTTGCAACTTCATACGCTCAACATAGTGATCTTTTTTGAAATTTTCAAATTCAGTTTGCAAAGACTTGTAATCATCCATATTGAGAGAAGTAGAGATACAAACCCAACCAATGGCTTTATAGCTTGAAACAAGATTTTCATTTTCTTGCTTCAATTTATCCAGCTCAGTTTGTGTTGAACCCAATTTTGTGATATGCAATTTCAGATCGCTTTTCAACTTTTTGTTTAAAACAAGCCTTTGAGCTTCTTCATGCATTTCATTAAATGCTTCCAAAACTTCTTCAAATTCAGAATTTACCTCAATTTCTTCAATGGTTGATGAGTCATCCATTGAATCTGCCATCTGCCATGCATTTGCAACTTCTTCATCACTAGAAGAGTCGGAAGATGTAGATGCATTATCTTCCCAAGCTATGTAGGCCTTTTTTTTTTGTTTTCTATCCTTCTTTCTTTTCTTTTCACCGACTTGTTTTCTAATGTAGATAGGACATTCAGATTTGAGATGACATTGCTTACCACATTCAAAGCATGTGAAGTTGTTGTTGCTGCTTTCAAACTTCTTTGAAGGTTTAGAGAATTTTTTGTCTTTGGACTTCTTGAGAAATTTTCCAAACTTCTTTACCATTAAGTTGAAATTCTCTGCCTCTTCTTCATTACAGGAACTTTCTTTGTAATCTTCCTTTGAAGAGTTAGCTTTGAGTGCAATTCCTTTTCTTTTCTTTTTTTGTTTCTTTTGCATGAGATTGTTGAATCGACTCATGTTCATATGCTTCCATCGACATTGTTGCCAAGTCCTTGGATTCCTTGATTGTTGTAACCTTTGGTTCCCAAGTTCTTGTAAGACAATTGGGGATTTTGATGTTCAGCTCATCATTTTCAAATGTTTTCCCAAGACCAAGAAGGTGATTCACAATATGGATGAATCTTGTTTGAAGTTTTGAAATGGTTTCTCCATTCTTCATTCATAAAGCTTCATATTTGGATACAAGAGTGTGCTTTCTTGCTCTTCTCACATCCGTTGTGCCTTAATGAGTGACTTCAAGCATATTCCATATTTCCTTTGCACTTTTTCTCCTTGCAACATGAAAGAATTCATCAAAAGATAAACCAAAAGTTAATTTTTTTATCTTTTTGATCATCTTGCACTTTTCTTTTCTCATCATCTTTCATTTCACCCCATTCTCTAGGTACCAATTCACCATTCACTTCTTTGGTTGGTATAAAAGGAGCTTTAACAATGACATTTGATGCACCGGGATCAATTAATTGAATAAAGATTTCCATTCTCTTTTGCCAAAAAGAAAAATGTTCTCCCTCAAACAAAGGAGGTCAATTTAAAGATGCACCCTCTTGGAATGTGATTTGTTTTGAGTCCATCTTTAGAAAAATTGTGATATTGAGTAACTTACAAGACGTAGCTCTGATACCAATTGAAAAAAGAAAATGGAACTCTCAAACCAAGAGGGGGTGAATTGGTTTTCAAAACAAAACAAACTTTTAAAACTTTGATAAATCAATACTTGATCAATCACCTTTTACACAAGATCCTTTTAAAGTTCTTTCTTTCAAAAAGATATTTTCTTTAACCTTTAGTATATTGATCAAGAGAAGAAGTACACTACTTTTTATACCGGTTCACTCTCTATCTCTAGAGAAGCTAATACAAACCTGAATTATAATTTTACTATGCATATAGAATTCTTACAAGCAATCACAAGCAATCTTAGTTACTACCCCCAAAAAAGAGACTAAGGTACCCAACCCTAAGGTCCTATATGAAGAAGAGCCTAAGAGAAACCTACCCATAGCCCAAACTAGAAAAACCTATTCTAGCACGCCTTCATAAATTCATGCACAGATAAGTAATGTGTAAAACCACATAGATGAAAAAATTAGAGTCAAAGATAGACACAACATGATCAGTTCTTTCCGCAAAAACCATGCTCGACAGGATAAGGTGTCTTCTTGAACTCAAGACAGTATCATAACTCACTTTTACAAAAAGATCTTCATAATCAAAGATTAGAAGTTGCGAGTCACTATGTCTAAGCAATTTTCTTCTCTTCTTTTTCTAATATCAGCACATGATTCTAGGTCATTCGGAAGTAGTTTAGAGCTGTTAGAAGTTCATTGAGTTGTTATAAGAGAGAACACAAGGTGGCTATATATAGAGAAAACAATTATAACCGCCTGTAATCGATTAAATCTACATTGTAATCGATAATTTCAACAAAGTAATAAATTATATTATCTTTTCAATCGATTAAAGGGTTCTTCCTCAATGTAATCGATTAAAGTGTTCTTGATCACTTCTAAAACACTTATAGAAAGAGAAGTAATCGATTATATCACATGGTAATTGATTAAAGTAATGATGAGAATCCTGAAACTGGCTAAATACAGGCTAAAGGCCCAAGTGGAGAAGGACGAAGGCCCAAGTGAAGAAGGATAAAGCCCCCGAGTGGAGAAGGATGAAGGCCTAGAGGCAGAGACACTATCAAGACTATTAATTGTTGCTGAAGGCCTAAACTAATTTAAAGGCAGAGACACTATTAATTGTTGCTTTTGGGCCTTTAAATTAGTTTGGGCCTTCAACAACAATTAATAGTCTTGATAGTGTCTCTGCCTCTGGGCCTTCATCCTTCTCCACTTGGGCCTTCATCCTTCTCCACTCGGGGGCTTTATCCTTCTCCACTTGGGCCTTCGTCCTTCTCCACTTGGGCCTTTAGCCTGTATTTGGCCAGTTTCAAGATTCTCATCATTCCCTCTTTCTTGGAAAACATTTGCCCTCAAATGTCCAAGATCATCATCGGGTTCAAGTACCACTTCCTTCCTTTTCTTGTTGGCTTGCTTGGTATAACTTTCATTCTTCTTTGCAATTTGCACATTCACTTGGTCATGCAATCTTTTCACATACTCAACTTTGGCATGTGCATCCTTACGTTGAGTCTCTTGGGGATTGCTTTTGTAAGTTGGCCTGTTAGGTAATGAAGCTCCGGGGAGGAGATCAACTTGATGTTCTATGCCTCTTAAAGGTGGCAGTCCATGAGGAATCTCCTTAGGAAAGACATTTTTAAATTCCTGCAATAAGGGTTGAACACTAGGAGAAATAGAAATAGTAAACTCATTAGAATTATCAGTAGAAATTTTACTGTCTTTGCAATACTGTAGATTGAGTGGTTCATGACCAGGTAACACTTTCCTCACTTCACTCCCCGCTACAAAATAATTAAATTTTCTCTCATGTGTATCCCTCTCTCTCTTATGTGTATCACTCTTTTCCTCGGGTGTATCACTCTTCTTTTTCATATTCCTTTGTGGTGCCTCACTATTTTCTTTCTCTTGTTCTCTCTTTTCTCTCATTCTGATTTGGTCATCACACACTTCTCTAGGGGATAGAGGTTTAAGAGTAAACAAGGAAGAATTGGCTATTCGTCTGTAGAGCTCTTCTTTGTTACGGTTCAACAAACGTTGCATTTGTGTAGTCATCGCGTCCAGAAATAAGTGCTGAGATTCGTCCAGTTGATGATATACACCACCATTGTCACCAGCTCTTGCCATGATTAAGGAACAAAGAATTTTGCAGTAAATTAAAAAAAAAAATTCAGGACCTCACCACACTCTACTCACGTGTTTAACTCTTAGATGGTAGTACGCTTGTATTTGATGCTCTCAATAGGCTTTTGTGTAATGTATTCCCTCTTGCCTTTTACCACTCGTGTTCCCTCTTAAGTTCCTGGATGGACCAAATTAGACACACAAGGTAATATAAAATAAAAGGAAAGACAATATAATGATCACAGACATATTTGATTTGGGATAACAATTTGGACTTCTTTTGGATAGCATATTGGATTTGATTTGGATAAAAGACTAGATTTGATTTGGAAAATATATTAGATTGGATTTGGATAACAGATTAGCTTTAATTTAGGTAACAAATATGATAACAAATAAGATATTAGGTAGGATAACAGATAAGATAACAAATATGACAAGCAAACTTCAAATGCTCATAACTTTTGCTACGGTTGTCTGTTTGAGGCCCACTATATATCAAAACGCTCAGAATTCAGAGGAGAATCTAGATAAGGGGATTTGATCCACGATTTTCTTTCCAAAAAAAACACCTCTAAATGCCTCAATTTCGTGTTCAAAGATCAAATACCCAAATCTCTTCCAAACTTTTTTTTTCTTTTGCAACTGTTTCCTTTTTTTTTTTGTCTTTCTTTCTCTCTTTCTTTCTTTTTTTTTCGTTCTTTTTTTTTTCTCTTTTTTTTGTTTTGTTTTTTTTTCAGACGTCCAGCTATTAGAATTCATTCAATAGGCAATCATCATTAGGCAAATTTGACAATTTAGCAATTCAAAATTTTTTACCCCAAACAGAATTCGAATAGGCTGAAACAAAAGTTATGAACAGAAGACAGAATACAATATGACAGGCACAAGAACAAGAAACAAGAACTCAAACAGATTTTTTTTTGACACAAAGTCTGAAAGACACAAGAAACAAGAACAAGAACGTGACAAGAACAAGAACAAGAACGCAAATAACAGAACATAAGACGCAAACAAGAACGAAACAAGATGTAAACAAGAACGCAAATAACAGAACAAGGACAAAAACAAGAACCTAGACAAATTACAAAGAAAAAAAAATAGGATAGGATAGGATAGAACCGGTATCAAGAGCCGAAGCTCTGATACCAGATGATGTGAACCTTACGGGGCGGATCGCTTGATATAGGCTACAGAGATTTGGATGACGCCACTTCCAAAGAGGGAAAATAAGTCAGGGTAGACGCAACTTCCAGCGAAGGAAGATAAGTCAAGGTAGACGCCACTTCCCAAAGAAGGAAGATAAGTCAAGGTAGACCCCACTTCCAGTGAAGGAAGATAAGTCAGGGTAGACGCCACAAGGATTACCTTGATAAGTCTGATAATTGGTTCAACAAGGAACCCAGAGAGAAACTCTCACCCGATTTTATGAAAATACTAAAAGTCTTTTCTTTATTGAAAATAAAAACCAATACTTATAGTGTATCTGAGCAAAAAGATAAAAATAGACATGAGCCTTCTAAATAGTTTGGGCCAAAATTACAATAAATAAAAATTATAACTAAAAACATATTTAACTTGGGCCTTTAAATTAGTTTGGGCCTTCAGCAACAATTAATAGTCTTGATAGTGTCTCTGCCTCTGGGCCTTCATCCTTCTCCACTTGGACCTTCATCCTTCTCCACTCGGGGGCTTTATCCTTCTCCTCTTGGGCCTTCGTCCTTCTCCACTTGGGCCTTCGTCCTGTATTTGACTAATTTCAGGATTCTCATCAAGTAGAGACTCCTGACTAAATCAATTATTGTCTAAAAAACAACGGTGTAATCTGATGGACAAGTAGCCTCAATAACTTAAGAGGGGGGTGAATTAAGTTTTAAAATTTTCCCACTAACAAACTTTTAATCCCCTTCTAAATGATAGACTCAAAATGTAGAAGAAGAAGCAACAATCAATCTAATAATGTTCTTTAAACATGCAAGACAAAATTGATTGCAATAACATAAATGAGATAAGGGAAGAGAGAAATGCAAACTTGATTTATATTGGTTCAGCCACTTCCCGTGCCTACGTCCAGTCCTCAAGCAACCCGCTTGAGATTTTCCACTATCTTTGTAAAAATCCTTTTTACAACTTCTGAACACCCGAGGAACCACTGTCCCTTGTGTTCAGGAAACTCACAATTTAAGAGACAACCAATCTCTTGATTGCAATTGACTTTCTGAGAAGAACAAAAAGATTTCTCTCCTTTAGAGTGGATGATACAAATTGAAGTTCCTAGAGGAATTTCTCTCTTTTAGAGATGATAATACAATTTGAAATTCCTGGATGAACTCTCAATAGATTTGCAAGTGTTTGCCCAAGAGTTGTTGAGAGAGCATTTGGCAATGAAGTTCTCTTAGAATATCTCTCTCTTACTTTTTGAAGTCAGGCACACATATATATAGGCCCTTCGTGCCTTTTCAAAATGGTTTGAAGAGATGTGTCTTTTCAAAAAGCTTTTTTTGAAATTCTTCACTGGTAATCGATTACAGGTTTCTGGTAATCAATTACACTGTTATATTTTGAAGGGTCATGACTTTTCAAATTGAATTTCAAGAGTTCCATTGCTGGTAATCGATTACACATCAATGGTAATCGATTACAACTTTTAAATTCAAATTTCAAAACCCTTATAAAAGCTGTTTTTTCAAAATTGTCTTTTGGTAATCGATTACACTGCCTGGTAATCGATTACCACAACCTTGGATGTCTTGGAAATACTTTGTTTTGAGGCAAAGCTTGATCTTGAATTAATCTTGAAGCAATGCTTGTTTGTTGAAGCAATCTTGTATTAATCTTGAAGCAATGCTTAACCTTTGAATGTTTGTTGAAGTAATCTTGAACGCATCCTTGTTTGATTATTCTTTGGCATCATCAAAATCATGTATTCATATATTCACATTCTCCCCCTTTTTGATGATGACAATCATTAACAAGTGAATTCTTTTCAGCATCATCAAAACCTGCATGATTCATATTCTCCCCCTTTTTGATGATGACAATCATTATCAAGTGAATTCTTTTCCGCATCATCAAAACCTGCATGATTCACATTCTCTCCCTTTTTGATGATGACAACCATCTGTACGTTAGGAGCAACAAAAAAAATCTATCTGTATAGTTTACTCCCCCTTGATTTTGCAATGGTTGCTTATATGAAACAGTTGAAGATTGCCTATATTTCATAAAAAAACTGTTTCATAAACCCTTACTATCTTATCTTTTATCTATCTCTCCCCCTTTGTCAACATAAAAAACAAATCATGAGCAGAGAGGAGAAAAATATTCAACAATTTATAATGAATTAAAAGAGTAGAGCATGCCATACCGATCAAAGTATCATTTCATGGCCCAAAAGAAAATGTTACCGCTTGTTGGAATATATGAGAATCAAATGATATCAAAAGGCCTTAAAACTAACTATTTTGAAGCAAAAAAAAATACATATTCAGTATAAATAATCAAAATATATAATAATTAAAAACAATCATCAAAAGTAATCAATAAAGACAATCAACATAACTCTCAAACACAATCATCAAAGACAATCAAAACTCAATAAAAAACAATCATCAAAGACAATCAACATAACTCAAACACAATCATCAATACAATCAACATAATTATCAATCATAATCATCAAGGACAATCAAAACTCAAGCAGAAAACAAGCATAAAAACTCAATCAAAAGTTAACAATCATAGGAAAAAATAATAAAAAATAGACAAACATTAAAATCCTCTTGTTGGATAAATGGCCTTTATCACATAATTGATGAATACTTAATAAACTATGCTTAAGATCATCAATAAGTAAAACATTTTCTATGGAGGTAGAGGGATTCGTACCTATTTTTCCAACTCCAACAATTTTACCTTTGTTTGTTGTCTCTATAGATCACATATTCACTATCTTTGGGAGAAAAATGAATAAACTTTGATGCATCTCCCGCCATGTGTTTGGAGCAACCGCTATTAGTGTATCAACTTTGCTTGAAGGAGTCCGTCATTCATATAATCATATTTTGATTTTGGTACCCAAATTTTCTTGGGTCCTTGTATGTTAGCTTTGAGTAAGGATTCGTTTGGAACTCATACCATTTTCCCAATGCTACTACCATTGTTTCTAATATAATATGTTGATGTACTATGATCTTTCTTTCTTACCACAATAAAAGCAGTAGAACTAGTAACAAGAGTAAATTTGGCAATAACAATTTTTAAATCTTCAAATTGAAATTTCAAATTTCATCGGGAAACCATGGCCCAAGAAAGGTTGTATTTCAACTAACATTGTGCAATGTTTTTTTTTTTACCAACGTCGGCTAGAAATATTTTGTTTCTGATGATGTTTCTTGGCCGATGTCGGTAGAGGCATCATTTTTTATGTCGGATAGAGTTTATTTAGTAGATGCTGGCAAGGATATTTTTGGGTTGAAATCTGCCAAGCTATTTTTTGGGCGACGTCGGCTAGGGTTCTTTGACTGACACTGGTCGAGGCTATTTTTTAGCTGACATATGCAGGGACTATTTTTCAACGGATGATGTGTTTCGAAAGACTTTAATCGAGGAAGTTTTGGTGTTTGATGTTGGTCAAGGATTGTTTTTCGTGAGAGGTCGGCTAGGGTTTTTCATGTGAACTCAACCGAGGTTCTATTTTGGCCGACATTGGTCTACTCTCATTTAGTTCGCCAATAAATAGCCTTAGCCGCCTCAGCAAAAGAAAAAAAGATCCTTGATAGACATTGATAAAAAATATCCTAGTTGAGTCGGCCAAAAAAGATGACCGGTCGAGGCTCTTAGAAAGCATCATTGATGATGTTAGCCGAACATTTCCTAACTGATATTGACCAAAAATGAGTTTGAGATTTGTCGCAACCTACCCTTCGGCGGGGGTGCGAAAAGGCCAAAATAGATAGGCCAAAGCGTTTGTCTCCAAGGGAGAAAACGAACAGAGTCGCCACCAACATTTATTCGAGAAAAACGTTAGAAAAACCAAAAAAAGACGAAGGTCTGTAGATTTTGAAGATAAGGGTTCGGGAGTTCTTTACGTGCGGGGAAGGTATTAGCACCCCACGCGTCCGTCACAAGGGATGACAGCCTTTAATTGAGTGTGCAAAATATGACTTCAAAATTATGCATTTTCCCTTTTAATGTTTATTATTTTTTTAAGGTCGACAAGGGTGTTGCCCTTGATCCTACGTATCCTCAGGTGCGATGAGGAATTTAGACCTACGTAGTTCTTTAAGTCTGAAAGTTTATGTATTACATTGATTTTATGTTTTTTGAAAGATGATTTTAATTGCAAATAAAAGTCATTTAAGGCGTTGGACCTTGAAATGATCTCAAGTGATTTTAATGAAGAGAAAATCAATTATATGTTGATTTCATCTTGGTTTTATTCATTAACTTTCAACCTCTTTAAAAAGATGATTTAAGACATTAATGATCGGTTGAAACTTACTTTACAAGAAGAAAAGTGATTACTGATGATAGAAGAAGGAGATGAAGATGCACAAAATAGGAAAGAGGACCCCTAAGGGTGCATAGATCACATTCAAATCCTTAAAACAAAAACTAACCGGACGACGAACGAAGAACAAACGATGTAGAAGTCGATTTTGGTTGCAATTCGGTAGCGCTTCGACCTTGTTTTTCTCTTCTTTCTTCTACTTCTCTCTAATTTCTCTCAATGCTAGACGTTGGAACCCATCTCTCAAACTCCCTCACACCTATTTATAGCAAATGAGGGGGTTAGGGGTCATGACAGCCCGCCCAGGCGAGCTGTTGCTTCATCTTGAAGTAAGCTAGCTCGCCCAGGCGAGCTGGTTACTTTACCATGAAGTTATTTGGTGGCCCAGACGAGCTAGAGGCTAGCTTGGGCAAGCCAGGGTTCAGAAAAAGACTTATAATGACCCTTTTGCCCTCCTATATTTTTGCATTCTTGATCAAAACATTGAATGATCATCTGTTTCACACTGTAACTGGAGTTTAACACCGTAAGTCGACTAGCAAGGATCAAAAGATCAACAAATGATAGTCCCCAGATGAAATTAGGGTATGAAAAGATTGATAAAAAACTAGAGCCGACATCAGACATAAAGTAGCTTTGATTAATATTTGTCGAGAAACCTCATTGGTAAACCTTGGCACAAGAACGGTTGTATTTCAGTTGACATTGTGCAATGTTTTTTATTGACCAATGTTGGCAGAAAATAGTTTTTTTTATTAAGTTTCTTGGCCAACATCGGTAGTGGCATTTTTTTGTTGACGTCAGCTAGAGTTTATTCAACCGACACTGGCGGGGATATTTGAGGGTTGAAATCTGCGGAAGCTATTTTTTGGGCGACATCGGCTGGGGTTTTTTGACCGACGCTGGTTGATGGAACCTTAATTTGAGGATCTAATTTTTAGCATCAACAAATTGGGGAACCTATTTGGGACTCTCTGAAATTGGGGAAAATAAAAAGGAAAAAAAGGGAATTAGAAAAGGAGATGGAAAGAACAACGCCATAATCTTGGAAGATTGATAAGTTGAAGATGATTCACAACAGAGAATAGAATTCTTTGATAAGAACCTAAGGTTTCCCATAAGAACCAAGAAAGACACTCCCTTAATTGTGTCTAATATGAAATATCATAAAAAATTGCCAACAAAGTGTTTAATGAATCTATTTATATCTCCTACTAATAACCCTAAACTAGGCCCAAAGCCCAATAACTAATCTAATAATTTAAAGACTTGAGAATAACAATAAAAGGTCATGACAACCCATTATAGGTCCAAAAATAGGCCCAAAATACAATTAAAGACAAAAATAAATCCTATTCTACAAGTTGGCTAATATTTATAAGCTTCACTTTTTCTTCTTTTTTCTCCATGAGATAAATTAGTCTCTCGCCAAGTTCTTCTTGAAATCTCTTACTCCTTGCTCTAGTTATTGGTCCATCCATGTTGAGCCCACCCATTCCAAACTCTTCCTCCTTGAATAGTTCTCTATCATCGCTCCTTCTTGGGAAGAATTTGCCCTCGAATTGATGTCAAAGGTACCTACATCACAAAGAGTCGAGTCAATAACATTAAAAGTGTTGCTCTCACCATAGTCAAGTGGTAAATCAATTTTATATGCATTATCATTTATGCGCTCCAAAACTTTAAAAGGACCATCTTCCATTTCTTGAAGTTTAGATTTCCTTTTGGAAGGAAACCTATTCTTACTCAAGTTAATCCAAACCCAATCACCCGATTTGAAAACCATCTTCTTTTTGCCTTTATTGGCATATGTAGCATATTGTTCAACCTTTTTCTCAATTTGTGCTTTCACCTTCTCATCCAAACTCTATACAAAGTTGGTTTTAGAAGTCCTATCCCTATTCATCATAGCAGAAGTGTTAGGCAAAGCTAACAAATCAAGAGGGGAGAATGGATTAAAACCATAAACTACCTCAAAAGAAATATTAGGTAAAGCTAACAAATGAAGATTTTACTACCCTATTACAAGCAAATTCAGCATGGGGTAGACATTCCTCCCAAGTTTTCAAATTACCTACCAAGCACCTTAGAAGTTGAGATAGAGTTCGATTTACCACCTTGGTTCGTCCATCCATTTGAGGATGACAAGTAGTAGAGAAAAGGACTTTCACGCCCAGTTTGCTCCACATCGTCTTCCAAAAGTGGCTTAGGAACATAGAATCCCTATCTAATACAATGCTTATGGGCACGCCATATAGGCACACCACTTCCGTAAAAAATAAATATGCGACCACACAAACATCATCCACTTTATGGCAAGGAATGAAGTGGGCATCTATGTGAACCTACTGATAACAATTGTTGAATCGTTCCAAAACAAATAAAAATAGGATTAATTCTATAGTATAGGAATAACCTAGGCGACTCAAAGATCCGATTCAATTTGGTTCTGACTTTAATGCACTAATAAACAACAAGGGGATTTTCGATGAATAGTTTGTAGGCAATGGAAAGAAATACGAAAACACAAAAACAAAAATGTAGAATCTAAACTAAAACAGAGTTTCGGAAGCAAAATATGGAACAAATTTAATAGCATCAATCCAATTCACCAAACAAAGAAATTCAAATTATCAAAGTTGCTACAAATGATTTTCAAATTGTGAAAGTTCAGTCAATCCCATTAGAGCTAGGTCAATTGAATTAATCCCTAAATTCATTGAGATCACAAATTAGATTGAAATATCATCCAAACAATCTGTGATTAAATTTGAAATTAGGAAATGAATCCATAACCTAATTTGTTTTCAATACTAAGTACATTGATAATCATGAAAATAAAAAATAGGATTGAAGAAGAAGATGAACATTCACACAAAATTGAAATACTAAACCAGAACTCAAATTCAGCCTTTCTTGGATTGGATCCTTGGATTGATTGATTGTTTATCCTTCCATGATCATCACCAAGGGAAGAGAAATAAAATGTGTGCAAGAAAAAGGAAGAACAAAGTTGAAGAGAGGAAGAAGAATGAAGAACAATTGACAAAAAAAGAGAAAAAAGTTTGGTTCTAAAACTTGCACAACAAGTTTCTAATTTTTTTTTTGTACAAAATGAAGTAACTAATTGATGTGACATCCTCTATCCCAACATACATATAAATAAGAAAAACATATAAAAATGCAGAATTTAGTTAAATCAATTTTCTTCAAATCATGTAAACAAATCCATAAAAAAGTCACTTTCGCTTCACTGTTACCGAATAAAACTTATTAAAAACATCTCTGGCTCAAAGCAAGGCTGTCCAAGTTTACAAAAGAACTCAAGTTAAGCAGCAAAATAAAATAAAGTAAAATAACATGTTCAGAACATCATGCAATTGAAACAGAAACCCATGCCCCAATGTCACATTCTAAGTGGATCTCCGCAAGTTCTTGTAATTGAAGCTTCCTTTCCCTACCGCTTCATCAAATGCTATGTTACAACTCTTCACCACCCAATATGCACGATGCTTAGTCTCCATCGGAAGGTTGCTTGCCTTACCAAAAACCAGCCTATAGGGAGACATCCCCAAAGGTGTTCGGTAAGTAGTCCTTTGGGCCCATAAAGCATCCTGAAGTAGCTTGCTCCAATCCTTCCTGTTGGGTTGCACTACCTTCTACAACACTTGCTTGATCTCTCTATTAAAAACCTTTGCTTGCTTGAGTTTAGGGATGATAAGTTGTAGAAACTCTATGCACAACCCCATACTTCTGGAGCAATGATGCCCACAACCTGTTATAGAAGAGGCTCCCCTGGTCACTAATAATGGCTCTAGACACACCAAACCTACAAAAATAGTTAGATCTCTCAAAATCCATAACAACTTTAGAATCATTAGTGTCTGACCCTAATTTCATCTGGGTATAATGTTTTTATCATTTGGACATGATTTTTTGATCATTGCTAATCAAAATAGGTGTTTGGCACCGGTTGCAGCGCAAGGCCAAGGGGTCGCACAAGGTTTTGATGGTTGTTTGCCAGTTCCAGAAACAAAAGCCACAAGGAAGGGGCAAAATGGTTATTTCCTAGAGATTTCTGACCCTAAATTCGCCCAGGCTAGCATCTAGCTCGCCTGGGCCATGAAAAAAGATTAAGCACTAAGCAAGCTACTCTCCGGGGCAAGCTAATGACTTCAAGCCTAAGCAAGCAGCTCGCTTGGGTGAGCTTCCCCTTCACCAAATGGCTTTTTCTATAAATAGCCATGCAGGGGGAGAGGTGAAGGGGTTCTAAAAATTGAAGAAAGGGAGGAAAAACGCAGAAAGGAGAAAGAGAAGAAGAAAAAAAGAAAAGCCGAGGTGCTATCGAATCGAACCGTGGATCGTTTCCTACATCATTTCTCTTGCTAGCCTTGTACCCTGTGCAATAGTCGGTTAGTTTTTCTTAAGATTTTGATGTAATCTATGTACCCTTATAGGTCCTCTGTGATATTACGTGTGCATTTATCTTCTCCACTTATTGTTGGTAATTTCATTTTATTCCTAAGGCTTAGTTCTAATCGACCACTAGTGTCATGAAATTGGACCCTTTTTAGTGAGACTAGAAAGTAATAAACATAACCAAATGAAAAAATCATTTCACAACCAAACTTCTTTTTGTCAAATATCACTTGAGATTGTTTCAAGGTCCAACACCTTAATGGTTCTCTTCTCTTTTTTTCAAAAAAATTAAAAAGTGTTTCAAGGTCCAACGTCTAAATGACTTTTTGTTTGCATTTAAAATGAATCTTAAACAAAAACATAAGCATTCTTATTAAAGAACTATGTATGTATGATTTCCTCATTGCACTTGGGCATATGTAGGACCAAGGGCAACACCCTTGTCGATTTGAAAAAATAATAATAATAAAAAAGGAAAATAAATAATTTTGAAGTCATGTTTTGAACACTCAATTAAACGTTGCCGTCCCTTGTGATGGGCTTGTGGGGTGCTAATACCTTTCCCTTGCATAAACAACTCCCGAACCCTTCCTTTCAAAATTCCCAGACCTCTTTTTGGTTTTTCTAATGTTTTCCTTAAATAAACATTGGTGGCGACTCCCACTCGTTTTCTCTTTAGGAGACGAACGTGCTTTTATTTATTTTCTCTTGCCATCCGTTGCGAAGTTAGGTTGCGACAGATGGCGACTCCACTAGGGACTTGTTAGAGAGTTAAGTCATTTGATCAAGTGTGTAATTTTATCGTGACCTTTTATTTATTTATTTATTTTCCCTTTCTCTTTAATCATGTCTTATGCTCATGTTTGTTAAAGTATCATTCTGTTACCATTCATTTTGCGATTTAGCTTGGAACTCGTTTCCTTTATTCCTTGTTTCACTCATGTTTGCATGTAACCTTTGCTACGTTGTTACTTCTTGGTGTGTATCTTTGTATCTATTATCTTTGTAGTTAGAAATAAATTGTGCCATTGAATTCTAGGATAAACGACATGTGCTATACTTGTATCTGCCTAGGAATTTTTTGGTTGTTTTGCAGGTGGGGTTGGGTAATTCTTAGGTTGCTCCATTCACACATGACACCCACACATTTTGCACACACTTTGAGATATTGAGCCCTATACCCTCGGTTTGTGTTAGCCATAGGGAGTGGAGGTCGATCTATGGTCATGCTGGGTCCCCGACTCGCTTGATAACAGTGAGCCTCATCTAGAGTTTTGCTCTTTTGGTGATGCATTATCACTGATAGTCCCTATCGCCATAGTGTATTACCTAAGAGGATGATATCTTTAGAGGCCAGTAAGGTTACATGAAAATACCCTTGGGATTTGTCACTAGATAGTGGACTTTTTGATCCTTTCCATTAGGTTCCTGAATAAAGGACACTGAGCAAACTCACCATGTCTGGTTTCCTTGATCACATCATGCATCTCTTCATGGCATCATAATGGACATATCATTCTTGCATTTATCATTTATCATATTCATGGATTTCATTTGCGTAAGCCATTGCATTGTCATACATATTCATTTAGCATGTTTTTGTTTACCCAATTGCATACATTCTGTTATCATCATTCGCATGTTATGCATAATCCTGCCGTATAGTTGCTCATGCCTTGCATTCCCTTCTTTGTCGCCAAAAGTCACAATGAAGTGTGAAAGTTTACACCCCATTTTTAGTTTCATGTGTTGGGTACCATGGTAATAGCTATAAACAAACCATGTTGGGGTTATACAATCCTTTCTCCCAAAAATGATTGAAATCACATGAACATACCCAATGCATTGTTAACAAGAAAAGGTGGTCTTTCGGGTATCTTGTGTCGGTTTGATAAATACATTTGTCATGCATAGCATAACTGTGCCCTGATCATTCATCATATCTCCTCTATGACAGTTTTTTGAAATATTGGCGATCAAAAACTCTATTCTTACGAACATAGGGTTGAACCAAGAGCATTCTTTTAAGAAAAAGATTTTATCGAGTCAAGGTCAAAGTATGGAAGTAACCAGCTTGCGAAAGTTGGGGCAGAAGATGGGTTGAATTTACATAGCTTCTTTGAATACTACCAATACATGATCGAGATAATAACTTGCAAAATTAGGAATCGTTGATGTGTCTATGTTTTATTCTAGTTGCACTTTGACTTTGACAAGATTTAATGAAAATTATAGTTGATTCGACCTTATGTTCTACTGAATGTCCTGTGTAAAATTCACAATACTTTAGCAACGTATCATTCACATGCATTAATGCTTGTTTGTCTTTCCACTTTGGTTGCATTACTTATTGCATTCTTTCCTTGAAATTAGAATCATATCATTGTAACCAAAGAGAAAGATTGCAATTTACGACACCCTTACCAGATGCGTGCCAAGGCCAAAATGATGAGTGAAATCGAAGAGGTACAGGAACAAATGATGGCCGATACGGAGGCCATGAAGGATCAGATGACAACGATGATGGAAGCAATGATGAGCATAAGGAAGATGATGGAGGATAACACTACTACAGTTGTTGCTACGAGTACTGCTACTGAGATGGACCCAATTCACCCGACCGGTTTCAATCAACTGAATCGTCTAGTCTTAGATGTAGTAGGTCCAGGAGGCGAGGCAATGAAAAATGCATGTGGGCCTCATCATGTTTAGGTTCAGAGCAAGCATTCCTTCCCACCATATGGGTTGCCTCCTAATTATACACCGCCCACTGTTGTAAATGCTTATGGTGAGAATATCAGCAATTCGACACCCGTACTCACTAAGAATCAATAACCTCTATTTGATCATGCACATGTCTCTCAACCCATGGGGGAAACACATGAAGTTCCCTAAGACAACACTCTGGCCAGGTTTGGGGTTTATCCAAAATATACCACTGAAGGGAAGACATTTTCTGGCATCCTTGTGCTAAACGCTTCTGAAATATCTCAATGTCGCTCGTTGTCACAACCCTTGCATTTTGTAAGAGGAGAGGGGCCTTCCACAGTACTTGAGAAGGAATGGATTGAGCATATGGAGGATAGGCTATGCGCCATTAAAGGAGGAGGAAATTATGCCTTTGCTGACATGGCAGAGTTGTGCTTGGTACCCGACGTGGTTATTCCTCCAAAGTTCAAGGTGCTAGATTTTGATAGGTACAAAGGAACCACTTGCCCAAAGAATCACCTGAAATGTATTGTAGGAAGATGAGGGCGTATGCAAAAGATAAAAAGTTGTTAATGCAAAGATTTAGACTTGTGTTAGTTGTTGATTGTTGAATAAGCCTAAACACTTGTGCTTGAGTCAAACAGTGACTGTGAGGCTTTGGTTAATGATCCTTCCTTGATATCTGTCATTCTTACTAGCTTATTTCAGCCGTGTTCCTTAATAATCATGTTCACATATTTGAAAAGCTGCATGTCTTGTGAGAAGCTGTTGATGGAAGCATTGATTGCCATTCATGTCATGTGATTGAATTCTTTGGAACAAGCATAGTTTTTGAATAACCACTGTGAGCTTGTCACTTGAGGACAAGTGATTTGTTCTTTCTTTGCTTGAGGACAAGCAAAACTATAAATTTGGGGGAGTTTGTTAGTCGTCTTTTACGACTGATTTTTGTATAGAAAAGTTTCCAAAATGTAAATAAATCTCCCAATTTATGGTTATTTTTTGGTAGGATTGTAAATATTTCTAGTTTAGTTTTCATTTGTGCTCAGTAGAAGCCTTCCTATTGAGTTTAATGTAAATTTCACTTCAATTTCAAGTAAAAAGGCGAAAATTATGAAGGTTCAAAAAGTGTTGTCTCTCTAAGCTTGAACCATGCGCTTAGCGAGACCAAACCACTAAGTGAGACATCAATGGCTTAGCACATGAGGATAAGCTTGAAGAGAGTTCTTCCATGCTAGCACGCGCTTAGCGCGTATGCAGCTCGCTAAGTGAGGCGGTTGTCTCTTCTGCGCTAAGCGCAAGATTAGCGCTAAGCCAAATATCACTTACTCGCGCTAAGCGCGAGAATGGCACTAAGCACGCCTTCGAGGTCAGAAAGCCCTTTTTAAGCCTGATTTGTGTAGAAAAAAAGAGAAAGCGTGATGACGTGAAAGATGTCTGAATTGACTGTGAATTGTGTGCAGAGAACAGAGGAAAAAGCTAAGCAAGGAAGCAAAGGTCCTAACTTTTAGGTAGATTATAGGTTTTAGAGTTATTTTCTAGGTTCTTAGAGGTGGAGGAGACATCTCCACTGCTTTGTAATCTGGTATTTTCTCTAAAACCCTTCTCCTATTTGTGAAAGCTGCTCCCTTGTAATGGAGGGCTAAAATCCTTTGTTGGGAATTTCTACTGAGTACTTGATGTAAATATTTTTATTATCTATTTGAGGTTATTTTCATGTGTTCAATGTTTCTATCTAAGCTTATTGTATGCATGCTTGTGGTTTGATCACCCATTGGTGTGTGCTGTTAGGAACTTTAGCATTGACAAATGTATTGTTTCCTTGTACTTGATGGAGTAGGGCTAGATAACTGTAGTGCTAGACAAAGTGTGCAGGGTTCTAGTTTTTATTATGTTGTGCTTATAATGCTATTTAAATTAGGCTAAGTTCAACAAGAGACATCTGCGAACGAAGCTTAGTTTAAATTAGTCCAAACTCACGAGACATCGGTGTTGGTATTTTTGTCCTCAGCATAGAACACAAGAATAATTTCAAATAGTGAAAAACCCTAATTGCATCAATTATCTCGGTGAAAGGACCTAACCCTTTTACTTATTTGTTTTCACACTCAATTGTTCACGTTTACTATTTCTTTGATTAAAATAGAATATACCTTTGTTTTCAATTCATGATACTTAATTCTTTTTACAAACAATTGTATTTTGAATAACGCTTTTCCAAGTAAAATAGGTTCCCTGAGTTCGATACTTGGATCATTCTGTTTTTATTATTTACTTGACGATCCGGTGCACTTGCCGGTAGATTTTGCACCCACACAAACAAGTAGTATTCCTAGGGGCGGAAACAAGTATTTTGGCACCGTTGCCGAGGAATCTTCTTTTTATTTAGAAAAGTTTAGTTCAAATTGCAGGCGTTTATTTTTTTTAATTTGTTTATTCATTGTTTATTTTGTGAAGATTTAGTTACTGTATAATTCATTGTTCTTTGGAATTGGTTAACTGCTGTTTTGCTTGTTTTGCACGCAAAGAAGGTCTTCTGTAGGTGTTTTGATTCCCATGGACTTGGAAATTAATGCAACTTGCAGGAAAAGGAACGCCGAAAGAAATTGAAAGTTTTTGCAGGACATTGAGGCAACAACAATTCAGGAAGAACCTCTATCTTCTGAGGCATCTTCTAGTTTTCCAAAAAAAGGGGAATCTCACACAGTATTAATTGAAGCCAATATCATGGCTGATGAGCCAAGACAAGTGACCCTGGAAGATTACTCAAGTACTTATGTGCCGCAATTCTTCACAAGCATTGTGCAGCCAAAGGTACAAGCTCAGAATATAACCTATCCACATTCATTAATTTAGTTGATTCAGAATAATTTGTTTCATGGCCTGCCCAATGAAGACCCGTATGCACGTCTAGCTACCTATATTGAGATATGCAATACTGTCAGAATAACTGGTGTGCCCGAGGATGCTATTAGATTGATCTTTTTTTCATTTTCTTTGTCTAGAGAGGCGAAAAGATGGCTCTATTCATTTAAAGGTAACAGTCTTAAGACTTGGGATGAGGTGGTTGAAAAATTCTTGAAGAAATACTTCCCAGAGTCTAAGACTGCTGAAGGAAAAGCTGCCATCTCATCCTTTCATCAATTTCCAGACGAGTCCTTGAGTGAGGCTTTGGAATGATTTCATGGGTTACTAAGAAAGAAGCCTACTCATGGATTTTCTGAACCAATCCAGCTTAATATTTTCATTGACGGGTTAAGGCCACAATCCAAGCAGCTTTTAGATGCTTCTGCAGGGGGAAAAATAAAATTTAAAACCCCCGAAGAAGCCATGGAATTGATTGAAAATATGGCTGCCAGTGACCATGCAATTTTACGTGATATAGCACACATCCTAACCAAAAGAAGCCTGCTGGAGCTCACATCACAGGATGCATTGTTGGCATAGAACAAGTTTCTATCCAAGCAACTTGAAGCATTAACAGAAACATTGAGTAAGTTGCCAACCCAATTACATTCTAGACAACCTTCACCTTCTTCTGTTTTGCAGGTTGCAGGTTGTGTTATATGTGGTGGAGCACATGATTCTGGCTGCTGCATTCCCACAAAAGATACAACACATGAAGTGAACTATATGGGGAACCAGCCAAGACCAAACTTAAATGCATGTGGGTATTCTGGATTTCAACATGGCCAAAAATATAATCAGCAACAGGGACAGTGGAGAACTCACTCTGACAATCAGTTCAATAAAGACCAGGGTGGACCATCTAGTAGGTCACAACAACAAGGGCCTAGTCTTTATGACAGAACAACGAAGCTAGAAGAGACTCTTGCTCAGTTCATGCAAGTATCCATGTCCAATCAAAAAAGCACATAGTCAGCCATCAAGAATCTAGAAGTCTAGGTGGGACAGTTGGCAAAATAATTGGTAGACTGACCGCCAAGCAGCTTTAGAGCCAACACAAAGAAGAATCCTAAGGAAGAGTGCAAGGTTGTTATGACTAGAAGCAAAATGGTGAGCATGAGTAAAGGAGAGAAGAGGATAGGTGAAGAAAAACAACAGTTGGTGACTGAGCCAGCAATTGACCCAGTGGTGGAACCTTTGAGTGAGACTGAGGAAGAAGTGGAAGTAGAAGATGATCAGCAGAAGGAGATACCACTAATTGTGAGTGAAAAAGAAATAAGTGAGAAGGAAAAGAAGGAAAAAGAAAAAGAAAAAGTGAAAGAAAAAGAAAATGAAAAAAAATAAGAAAAATGAAAATGAAAAAGAGAGAAAAGAAGAGAAGAGAAAAAGCAAGAGTGAGTGTTCTAGAGAAAAAGAAAGAAGCATCTTCAGCTAAAGGGAGAGAAGTACCATATCCTTTGGTACCTTCTAGGAAAGACAAAGAAAGACATCTAGCTAGATTTCTGGATATTTTCAAGAAGCTAGAAATTACCATGCCCTTTGGAGAAGCTCTACAACAGATGCCACTCTATGCTAAATTTCTGAAAGACATGCTAACTAGGAAAAACAAGTACATCCATAGTGACACCATAGTTGTGGAGGGAAACTGCAGCGCCGTAATTCAACGTATCCTTCCTCCAACACATAAAGATCCATGCAACATCACTATACCTTGTTCTATAGGTGAAGTTTCTATTGGCAAAGCTCTTATTGATTTGGGAGCTAGTATTAATTTGATGCCTCTTTCCATGTGCCAAAGACTTGGAGAGTTGGAGATAATGCCTACTAGGATGACATTACAATTAGCAAATCGCTCCATCACCAGACCTTATGGAGTGATTGAGGATGTTTTGGTTCGGGTCAAGCATCTTATCTTTCCTACTGACTTCGTTGTAATGGACATTGAGGAAGATGTAGATATTCTCTTAATTTTCGGACGTCCTTTATGTCTACTGCAAGCTGTGTAGTGGACATGGGGAAGAAAAAGTTAGAAATGGGTATTGAAGACCAACAGATCAACTTTGATCTATTTAATGAAGAAAGAAAATTGCTGGACCAGAATGTTTGTTTACAAGTGAAGGAGATTGATGAGAAGGTTCTGAAGGAGAGAACCAAGATTGATCCAGGATAACAAAGAACTATGCGTTAAGCTAATGACATTAAACGAGCGCTTACTGGGAGGCAACCCAACCCTTTTAAAATTTTTTTTTCTTGCATTTAGTTAAGTTGAGTGCTTGTGATTGTATGAATTCAGCATGTTTAGTATTGAAAAAGGGGTTTAAAAGCTTTTGTGAAGTTGTGGACAGAAAAATAACTTAATTTTTTTTTGTTATTGATCGAGGCCGTACTCGAATCTAATAAACATTAAAATGCAGTAACTAGGAAGTGATCCTAGGTCGTTTCCCAACGAGCAATGATAAACCAAATGTTCATAACCGATAGTAGGAAAATAGTAACGAATGGGGGGGGGGGGGGGGTTGGTTGCTTTTGTAAATTAAACAGCGAGTAAAATTGAATTAGAAAATATCAAAATTAAAACACGTTGCTTCCCCTTGATTCACAAGCAAGTCTCTTATCCTAGGTTACGAGAGTTTATCCTTATTCAGTTCAACCACTTAATCCAACCCTAAATTAAATTACTAAGCGAAATTTAACATAAGGCATTCATTATGTGATTAAGCAACACATACACCAATTACTCATAAAAGACCACTAAGCATGAACGTAAATTAAGCGTAGAGACAATTAATCAAGCACTAAGCATGCATGAATTAATAGCAACAAAGTCAGAGTAATTAGTGAAGAGAAAAAACTGAACAGAATTTTACAGTAATAATAGAACCTCAAAGAGAACTGTGCTTGATCCTCAAGAGAAAACAATGCTGGGGACTTAGCCTTCCATTAATCAATAGAGAACGAAATTATAGATTGAAGAACGAAATTTTATTGCTAAAATGAAAAGTTAGAACTGGAATTGCAAAAACAAAAAAAAAAGGGAAAGAGAAGAGAGAGAGGAGAGAGAGAGAGCCTCAACTAGAACCTTGGTGCTGTTATATTGTATTTCCAGCCCCAAAGCTTACAAATCTGTTTAAGATCCAAGCCCATAAATAAAATAAAATCAAATCTAGATAAGATAAGATAAGATAAGATCTAGATGAAATAATATCTAGATGAGATCAAATCTAAATAATATCTAGATAAGATAAGATCTAATTTTGTTGAATAAAATAGTCTGCCCTCTTCAAGTCCAAGCCCAATTTTGGATTCAAGCCCAAGCCTAATTTTGGATTCAAGCCCAATGCTTCATTAATTCCTGAAATTAGATTAAAAACATCAAATTAGCTGAATGGGCCCAAATAATAAAACTGCCAACTTAATTTGACAATTAAGACTAATCAGTATTTAAAATGGTGCAAAAAGGGTTAAGAAATAGGAGAAAATAATGGCACATCAAAACCCCCCATACTTAGCCTTTTGAACTCCTCGGCAAAATGAAATAAATAACGAAATCCAAGGATATCAAAGAGAGACAAACAAAAACATTTACATATTTCTCAATGAACATCAAGGAATGGGTAATATCTAATATGAAGAGATCCAAAGAGTCAAGACATTTGTGAAAATCATCCAAGCAACCCAATCATGGAAAAATAGTTAATCAACTCAATAATGAAAAATGATTAAGTCTCACAAGATATACACTCTATCTCTCAAGTGTCTAGGCTACTATTTACTCTCGAAGCACCCATGAAAACAAACACCACATAGACTTGGAAAAATTCTAAAATTGACAAACAACTTGACAAACACATGCACATGAGGATCAAAAGGTCTTTAAAGGTTGTAATGGGGCCAAGGACAAGGTAGGGAAAAAAATATGGAATAAGTAGCTAAATCCCAAAGGAATAGAGGAGCAATGGGGAATAAGTGGAAATTAAGCACAAGTAGTAAACCCAAACCCTCTAATATCAACAAAATCAACCAAGGCTCCCAAATCAAGTCCTCATAACAAGACCTCATTTATTCAACTTCACTTCTTTTCTTCTTCTCTTTTTTATATACATCAAGCATGACCAAAAATTATATCTTCCAATGAAACATACACCCCCCCCCCCTCCACTTATTCCCAGCTTATTCCCAAAACAATTCCAAAGCTCCAAAATTCCTTAAGGGCAAGGTGATATCATGGTTTTTCACCTAAGGCTTGTAGTGAGCTTCAAAACAAAGAAATGGGAACATAGGCTCGAAGGGGCTATCAAAGGAATTAATTCAAGGTATGTCCATTTGACTAGAAGCTTATAAGAACAAAATTGCCTAAATCATTTCCAAATATGCATGTGAATTAGGAAGCATCAACAAGAATCAAGCCAAGGCTATTGTGCAAGCATGGCAAAACATACCAAAAAGCTTATGATGATGGATGGCTCAAATTCTCACAAAGGTAAACTTATCACTTTCAAATTGAGCTTTCAAAACTATCATGACATGTAGAGGAAAAACAAGGATTTCAAATCACAAAATGTTAAGAGACTTTTATTTTCAGAACAATTACCCATTTCTTGAACATATCCTATAATTCAAAGAAAAATATGCAAAGTTGTACATGCAAACAGATGACTTACATTGATATTATTATAATAATGATTGATTTTTATTTATATCCATCAATTATGAATAATATTTAAAGTTTCTTTATACTTTTAACAATCAAATAATGACTTACATTGATATTAATTTAAAACATTTAAGATGTCATATTGGTAATAATAATAATAATCATTATTTTAAAATTTTGAAACAGTCAATTATTGTAATATATCAAATTCAAAAATATGAAATATTTATTCCATATTAAAATCAAAATTCTTTACCTAAAACTTATCGGTTTACTATTTTTTTGCAAAAATAATTATTTACTATTTGGCTATTTATACAATACGTATATCATTTGTGAAAATATCTGCATTCTTAATTTATTTTCTCAAACAAAGAAACTCAATAAACCTTTTGACTTTAAATTCAAGTATCTAATTATTTAATTGATAAATTAATTTTTTATTCAAAATAATTAAGCATCATTTTAAATTCACTTAAATTTGTAACAATTAAGTATTAAATAATTTTTTGGTATAAAAGGTATTAAATATATTTTTAAAGTTTTTTGTAAGAGGATTAATTTCGTAACATTTTTTTTCACATAATTAAATTTGTAAGATATAACTACTAACAATAAAGTAATTATTATTATACAATTTTATCCAAATAATAATAATAATAATAATAATAATAATAATAATAATAAATACATATAAATAGAGTTTACCAATAAAAAAGCTACTTATATTAAAACTGAAACTATAATCCGTATTGATAAATAGATTTGGAAAACAAGTAATAATAACATAACTATTGTGCGAATAATAATAATAATAATAATAATAATAATAATAATAATAATAATAATAATAATAATAATATAATTTACATTTATGCCAAAATGAGGTTAGCAAATTCAAAACGTCAACAATATCAAAATTAATGTCTTCAAATTAATTAAGAGCATCATTTTAAAATGATTTATATATATACATATATATGTTTTTATTAAAAGCACTGTATTTCAATAAATTTAATAGAATATTTTTATTTTTATTTTTATGATAAATAAATTTAAAAATTAACTATAGAAAAACAAAAAGCAAGTACATGTTAACATATATCCCAAAAAAAGAAGAGAAACTCAAATTTAAATAATTATACATTAATATTTATCATATTTACATTCATTTTAAATTTATACATCTGGACAAATATCTACACTATCTATTGCATCATCAATGATATCTACAAGGAAAACAAAATACTCCTTTGTCGGACTCTGCTGAATGTCTCATGGCCTCAAAAATGTTGAAATGTACAACATCATCACCAAGAAATGGGTAATTGTTCTGAAATGGGTAATTGGTTTTTGGTTCAATAGTTATGTACAAATTTAATCGAATGCCATTGGTTTTGGTTTAACTAATTAAAGATATCTTAAAGTAAAAGAATAGTGAAAATAATGGATTTACATAAATAACGAAAATAACAAAAATATTGGAATAACAAAATTTACGAAAATAACATAATTTAGTGTGTGGGAAATACGTAAAATTACAGGAACAATAATAATGAATTTAATTAATTCAAGAAAATATAGGATTGGATTTCATCGTTCATACCCTTAGTATCCTAATAAGATTAACATATATAAATCCTTTTTCTAACATTACTGATGCTCACATGGTTATCACAAGTCGATTCCTCGCACTCAAGACCTAATAATATTTATCGAATATCGATCCCTCATGCTTTTTGCAATCAAAACGTTATGCTTTATTCCTTGCAACATAACGCAAAGAGTAAAATCATTCAGTTCAAATTCTTAGATTACTTTCCAGTCTCACTTAAAATCCAATTTCATGAAACTAGTGATCAAATAAAATCAAGCATTACGAGTAGAATGAAATCACCAATAATGAGTAGAAAAGATTCATACATATATAATATCAAAAGGGATACATAAGGGTACAAAGATTACATCTAATCCTTAATAAAAACTAACCGATCATTGCGTAGAGCACATGACTAACAGGAAAAATGACGAAGGATGTGATCCATGATCACAACTTTGCAGCGTCTCGGCTCCACTTTTCCTTTTCTCCTTCTTCTTACTTAGCCCCTACATTTTTCTCTGCTTTTTGAATGATACAGGATGTTCTTTTCCTTCAATAATGCATGACTATTTATAGAAAACAACCAAGGAGTCGAGGGAAATTCGCCCAGGCGAGCTGCAGCTCGCCCAAGCGATTTATGGCTTAATTCTGAAGTAACCAGCTCACCCAGGCAAGTTGTTTGCTTAGGGCCAAAGCAAGATCACTAGCCCATGAGAGCTGGTTGCTAGCTTGGGTGATTTGGGTGTCATAAATCTTTTTGAAATGATCATTTTGCCCTTCCTTTGGGCTTTTTTTCTGGATCTAACAAACAACTATCAAAACCTACAAAATCATGGATGAATCTTTCATATTTAAACAACATTAGTAAATACACAATATATATATAAAACAACTAGTTTTAAGGGTAGTTTTTAAGAAAACTATTACAATCGAAAGATAAGTGCTAACAATTTAATCCCAAAAATAATTGAAATTTGGCACTTATCAACTCCCCCCAATCTAGAATCTTGCTTGTCCTCAAGCAAAGTAAAGAAAAATTACGAATAAAAATAGTATAAGTATAGAATAAATATGCTTAAAAAATTATGAACATGCTTTGTAAAGAATCAATTCCCAAACTGATGAGAACAAAATTTTCAAAACGCAATAATGAGAAATGAAAGCACAAAGATGAAATTCATAGAACCAAAATGAGATTCAGATCAATTCTCATTTCGTTTCTAAATAACACAAGAGGAAACACCTAATGCATTCAAACAGAGGAAAACCTCTCAAAGATGTATAATTCTCACATAGGCAAGTGTTTCATCTCAATTCCAGTCACTAATATGTCATAAATCGTTTTTGCAAGTCATTTCCCATCAAATCAAAGATAAATTGCATAATCATCATGGATCATTAGGGCTTTTAGGGTTGGGTCTGGCTTTGAAAGAAATCTTGGCTTTTCTGGATATTCAAAAATACCTTAAGAATAGGAGAGCATACACAAAAATCAGCTACTAACTCAAATGAACGATTACTTCCTATCCCTTTTATTTTCAACCAAGTCAACCAAGTTATCAATACTTTCTATTCACATATTTACAACAACTCTGATAAAATGTACATGATTCAGACATTTATTTATCCACAAAGAACTTGTTTTTCCTTTTCTTTTTCTTTTCTCTTTTCTATTCTTTTCTACATTTTTTTCTTTTTTGTCAAATATTTAATTTCCCTTAATACCCACAAAAACATTGTATTTACATCACATTAGCCACCAAATGATAGAAATAGGCCTATAAAATTACTCTTTCCTAACCTAAGGTAAGGTAGGAAACTTTTATCCTAGGTTAGTGTTCCAAGAAAGTATAAAGTGTTTGGCACAAATGACTTGCAAATGGTAAAATAATATGCATTGGGATAGCTTTTTGGCCAATGACTTAAAATATAAAGAAAAAAAAAGAAAGCCTAAATAATATCCATGAATCATATGTTATGACAATTAGAAATTTATGCAAAATCGACTGTAGAACATATTAATGAGGGCACTTAATGTAAAATCTATAGTTGCACACAATCACTAAAGCTTAAGGCCTATTTCCATATTCAACTCAAATCAGTGTTTCGAAAGTTTTTCTTTTATCAAGTCCATGCAAAAACATTTGAATTCATTTGGTATTTGGGAGAACCTTTCAATGTTTTCCAAAAAAATCCCTTTGTATTGTTCTGATCCAAAAAATAAGTTTAAAAAATACTTGTTGTTGATTCTTTCCAAAGCATGTTATGTTCAAGAAAAATTTTCTGTTTAAGTCCCAAAAATAGTTATAATCTAAAACTATACTAGCAGAATATCAAAGCCCGCATAAATTAGTCAAAATAAACTCATGTAAGTTTTTCAAACAAAAAATTTAAAACAATAAATAAGGTAATAAAGTACTAGAATTTAATACAAAGTGATAAATAAACATAAAGACAAGCTCACAAATTTTTGAAGATCATGACTAAGGAGCTCAGTCTTATACAATGAAATAATCAATAGGATTTGTCATGTCTTCATCCTCCTCCTGAAAAATAGGCCTGTCCGCAGGCCATGCAAATGATAGCTCTAACAAAATAGATTTGACATTCAAAAACATAATTTTTGAATAAAGAATCGAAAGTAAGGTTCAGGAATATAAGACAAGATTAAAGTAACACAAATTAAGACAAAATTTAGAAACATTGGGTTGCATCCTAGGAGCGCTTCTTTAACGTCTTTTAAGCTGGACATTATTGTTGTGGCTGAGGCTCCACTATTTCATCATCCACAATTCTTTTCTTCTTTGTAAGAAAATATTCATGAATTTAGCATATGTTGGCATCTACTCCAACACCTCAAAAAAAGGAATGTTAATTTGCAATCGTTTGAAAATGTCTATGAAACACTTGTACTGCCTTTCCTTATCTTTCTTTGACGGAGCATGTGGATAAGGAAAATGCTTAATTGGTGGATGATTTACTATAGCTTTACCTTGGTTAGTGGCTTGTTTCTTTGATTTATGCTTATGTTCTTCACTTACCACTTTCTCTTCTACTATTTCACTAGTCACCACTTCATCATTTTTTTTCTTTTTCAACTTCTTCTTTATTATTTTTCTCACCATTATCCTTCAAACCAACCATAGTCCCCCACCTTGTTGTAATTAAATTACAATGTTCCTTTGGGGTAACCTGTGTATTTGTTAGAAAGATCCACTTCCACGTTCAAATAGTTGCTTTGCTAGTTGTCCAACCTAAACTTCTAGATTTTTAATAGAAGCATCAGTGTTCTTTTGGGTTGAGATGTGTCAGACCCTAATTTCATCCAGAGAATGCTTTTATCGTTTGACACCGGTTGCAACACAAGGTTGATGGATCACTTAAATCGATTGTCGAATCTAGGAACAGAAACCACAAGGAAAAGGGCAAAATGACCATTTTCTGGAAATTTTTGGACCCTAGCTGGCCCAAGCTAGCATCTGGCTCGCCTGGGCCATGAAATTCCTTCAACCCTAAGTAACTAGCTCGCTTGGGAGAGCTCCAGCTCACCTAGGTGAGCTGATACCTTCAGGATGAAGCAATTAGCTCGCCTGGGCGAGCTTGCCCTGCCCCAAATGGCTCTTTCCTATAAATGGCCATGAAGGGGAGGGGTTTTGGGGGTTCAAAAGTTTTAGAGAGGAAGAAAAACAAAGGGAGAGGAAGGAAAAAGAAGAAAAGCAAAGTTGAGGCGCTGCCGAATCGTAACCGAGATTATTAGAGGTTTGGTCCCAAAATCCAAGCTATAAAAGTATCTAGTCAAGATTTGAAATGACACATGGCCGTGTTTCAGCATCCCAAACACTAATTTATCCCTTGCTACCCCCTTCGAGCCAAAGCATATTTGTTTTCTAAAAACAACACAAAAAACAAGAAAAACTTGTGATTGTTGATATATATATATATAAAGAGAGAATCCTCGAGGTTTTGCACTTGCACATTTGAGAAGAAAACTCATTTGACCAGGAGCTCATGGAAAATGCCTAAAGGTAATTGTGATACTGAGGTACACCTGATGTTAGTCATTCATGTAGAATCCTTAGAATTCCTTTTGAATCCAAGGGTAGCCTTGTTATATAATTTCTTTCGTGATCGGCACATGTCATAAAGTTTCAGCGGGATCGACAGACCTTTGGCATCACTCTATGACCTTAAATCGGGAAAGTTTCACTGGGTCATATACCAAAGTGTAATAATCAATTGTCATCCTTCAATGGTGCATGTGATTGGTCCCAAAGCCTTATATTTTTCTTGTTGTGCTGAATAATCAATTTTTTTAAAACAAAAAAGAAAGGGACAAACCCTAGGACCAATATTTCAGTTGATTGATTAAATGTCAAATGGCTCCACTGTCGTCATCCAAAATTGTCAAGTGATTAAATCAAACAAAACATGCATTCTGAGGGAGTCCCCAAAAGGATTTGCAAAAGATAGGATGAGGTTGCATGAGTTATCACATCTTTAAGAAAGAGACAATCAATCTGTTTTTTTTTCTCACAAAAACAAAAAAAGAAGAAAAAGGAAACAAAATTAAGATCACCAAAAGAGGAAAGAATGTAATGAACATTGCACAATTTTTCATTGCATTGCATTGTTGCGTACAAAACCTGCATTTACTTCATTTTAGGGTGAAGTTTGCATGTCCTTGCATTCCAAAACTCATGTTTCACATCAGGCTGAGTCCATAGATTTCTCATTATATACCAATTTCCAGAATCCAATTGCATGATTCATAGAACTCAACGTACTTTATTTTTTTCATAGGACTCAACATCCTTTGCTTTATGTTTCAAAAGACTAAAATGTCTTCAGTCTTTTACATTTTCAAAGACTACAATTTCTTCAGTCTTTTACGCTTTGAAAGACTACAATGTCTTCAGTCTTTTACGCTTTCAAAGACTTCAATGTCTTTTGTCTTTTACGCTTTCAAAGACTACAATGTCTTCTATTTTATGATTCCAAGACTACAATGTCTTTTGCTTTATGCTTTCAAAGACTACAATGTCTTCATTCTTTTACACTTTCAAAGACTTCAATGTCTTTTGTCTTTTACGCTTTCAAAGTCTACAATGTCTTCAGTCTTTTATGCTTTCAGAGACTTCAATATCTTCTCCTTTATGTTTTACAAGATTACAATGTCTTCTGTTTGATACTTTTAAGACTTCAATGTCCTTTACTTTTATGCTCTATAGGACATCAATGTCCTCCATTTTACATTTGAGTGAATAGGCAATTTAGTCCCTGAGATTGTACCCATTTTGCATATTAGTCCCTAACTTAATAATAAATTCAAAATAGTCCCTATCTTTGCATAAGTGTTGCAAAATAGTCCTTCCGTTAAATTTTAAAGTAACGCTGTTAGTGAGGTCAATTTTAGTGCCACGTGGACTATCCAACGTGGCACTAAAGGATGACATGGCATGGCACGTGAACATGCCTCTTAAAAGATGTCACGTCATTTGACTATGTCGCTTCTCTTGCTAACCTTGTACTCATGTGCCACAGCCAGTTAGTTCTTCTTCCTTTTCTTTTCTTTTCTTAAGAGTTGAATGTAATCCATGTACCCTTATGGGTCCTCTCTGATATTATGTATGTATTCACCTTCTCCCCTTTATCGTTGGTAAATTTCATTTCATTTGTAAGGTTCAATTTTAGCCGACCACCAGTGTCGAGGAATCATTTTCCTTTCTTTTGCAAGACTAGTGACTAATAAAAAAAAAACAAATAAAGGAAATCAATTCACAACCAAACTACTTTTTATCAAATATCACTTGAGATCGTTTCAAGGTCTAACGCTTAATGATTCTCTCCGCATTTCAAAATTTAAAACGTCGTTTCAAGGTCCAATGCCTTAATGACTCTTCGCAAATAAAATAAATCTTTCAAAAAACATAAAATCAATTTAACACACAAACATTCAGACTTAAAGAACTACATAGGTTTGATTTCCTCATTGCACCTGGGGATATGTAGGAGCAAGGGCAGCACCCTTGCTGACTCGAAAAAAATAATAAAATAATAATATAACGTAATAAAAGCAATTCACCACTCCTTATGATTGTGTCTATTGTGAATTTGAGTTTTGGTGATTGAATTGCTGGCTGAAATTTTGATCCTAAGTGAATGTTGAACTCCTAAAACTGTGGTAAACAAGCCTAGTGAGTTTAACATACATAGGAAAGTTGAAAGGTAAGCCTATGGTAGTCAATATACCATGATTCAAAAATTCATAGTCTCAAATCGCTGGTGTTGGCAGCTTGAACATACGAACTTGTAAAATTTACTGGGAATTGGTCACTATGAATTTTGAGTTGAAAATTTTACTGAATTTTCTAGACATCTGGAAAAAATTAGAAAAAAAGAACCAAGTGATTTGGATAAAAGGAAAAAATAATAAAAATCATAAAGTTGGCAGAAAAATCAGTGTCCAGGAAAAAAAAAGGTGAAAGAGAAGTGTGCTTGTTGTTTTGGCTCAAATTTATTCTATAATTAGTGCTTATTTTAGACCAATCTTAGTTATTAAATTTCAACTGAAAAGTAGTGTGAAAACAAGGGCCAAAACTAGAGGTTTCTTGAGTCTTTTTTTTACTCTACTCTAGAGCCATTCTAGGTTTCTCTTTGAGTCCTAGCTTGCTTTTATGTGCTTTTCATTGCTTTAATTGTTGAATAATCCTTGAAAATTTGTCTTGTTAAAAATTTATTGGTTTTGCTTTGATTTCATTTTTGGTCTTTGGTTATTACACGTCTCTTTGTTTCGTTGTTTGTGAGTTGCCATATAGGGATTTGGAAAGGAGGACTGGTGCCATCCATTGAAGAATTTGAGTCAAGAAGCAAGGGGCCAACCACCTTAAGAGCAATTGGACTAAGAAGCACTCCAAATTGAGTGAAACACGAAAGAGAGAATAGCCACCAAAATTAAGGACCTTTTTTTTTTTAAATTTTGTAATTGGCAATTTACTTGTAATTGGACACTTGTATGTTTACCTTCATTGCTTTCAAATTTTGTAACAAAAAAGCCTTTCATTGGAAGTAAGTTGGGAGCCTTCAATAGGCCACCCTACTTCCATTTGTGTGTGATAATTCTAGGCAATTTTCCCTTAGGATAGTGAGTGTTTTGTTGGGAACCTTAAATGAGGTCATCAAACACTCTTAGGATCCGCCTAGTTTACATTTTTGCACTCTAATTTCTTGCTTACCTTCATAGCTTATTTACTTTACTAGTCACACCTAGTTTATCTTTTTATTCCATAACACTTTCTTCTTTATTGTCACGCTTATCTTGAGTTCTTTTGAACCTTTGCTTTTACCTTTTGCAAACCCCCAACAAGAAAGAACCACAACTTAGGAATCAACACGAGTCATCATTCATCTAGTGTTAATTGTGATTGTATTAGTCATAAGGACCCTATATCTAGAATATTAGATGAGTTGAGTTCCCTCAAGTTAAGGAAAGAAAAAGGAAAATAGAGGGTAGAGATAAGTCAAGATTAAAGGGATCAAATAAGGGAACAAAAAAGAAGGAAAATACTATAAGAGTTAAGAAATGAAAAACATGCGTCCTATAGTAGTCATAACTCTTGCAAGAGTATAAGTGAAGAACTTAGTGACTACTATAGAGGAAGGCATAGGTCACATCCTAGACCTCACTCCCATAGGAGAGAAAAGGAAAGAAAGCCTCAAGAGGCTAACATTAACCTCTCATACTTCCATGGGAAGGACAATGTAGGGGCTTATTTAGATTGGGAAATGAAGGTTGAGAAACTCTTTGCTTTTGCCATCATACAAGTGAGGAAAGGAAGGTTCCCTTGGCTACCCATAGCTTCCAAGGGTATGCCCTATATTGGTGGACTTCCCTTGTTGGGAAAGAAGGATTCATAGGGATTCTCCAATAGAGTATTGGAATGACTTGAAAAGTGCTCTTAGGAAAAGACACATCCCCTCCTACTATAAAAAATAGCTTATGAATAAGCTCCAAAGGCTTATACAAAGGAGTATGAGTGTTGAAGAGTATAGGCAACAAATGGAACTACTCTTTTTGAGAGCTGGGCATAGGGAGGAGGAAACAACAAGTATTGCTAGGTTCCTTAGTGGAATTGATATGTAAGTGAGGGACAAGGTTGAGCTACTTCCATATAGGGACCTAGATGACCTAGTCCAACAACTTTGGATAAGGGTAGAGCAACAACTTAAAAGGAAGACTACTTAAAATCTTATGGCTCTCTCTCTTATCCAAAGAAAGACCAAGGTCAAGGCATCTTAGGGGCTGCACCTTCTAAGCCCAAAGATGATAAGAGGGATGAGGAAGAAAAACTAGAAACACTAAAGAAAAAGAAGGATAGTAAGGCCTTGTCTTCAAAGGCCAAAGGGAAGGAAAAAGAGGAAAAGGATTCCTCCAAGAAGATTGTTAAGAAGGAAAATCATTTTGCAACAAAAGGTGATATTAAAAGATCACTCCTTCTTAAAAAATCCTTCAACCTTCTCCTATCAAGGGATACCTCCCTTAGCATTGCTATACCTCTTGAGCTTGTGGTTATTCCTCAAGTAAAGGAATTTTGTCGGATGAGGGTTTGGTTTGTAAGAGCTTAAATCCTTGTGCTTTGTTGGTGCCCAAAATAGGTATTATGAGGCACAAAATCCCTATGATAGGTGGTATGATGAATATGTTGAGTGGTGCAACCCTCTTTTGTAAAATCACCCACGCATCCAACATCTTCATGATTCACATACATAGGGACTCAATAGGTAGGCTTGTTTTTATTTTTGGTTTCAATACAAACTTAGGTGCTCATATGGGACACCTTAGGTTTGTTGTACTTTTTGGTAGGAGTAATCAACATGAAAATATAGAAAAATGTATGTTTTATTGCATTATTTTCCTTAATCTTTTAAATAGTGATCAAGGGGTTCCCATGGACCCTAAGAGAATAAAGGTCATTCTTGAGTGGCCCACTCCACCAAGTATAAGGAAAATTTGGGGCTTCCATGACTTAACAAACTTTTACAAAAGGTTTGTCCCATATTTCTCTATACTTGTAGCACCACTCATTGAGTTGGTGAGGAACCATGTTCCCTCATGGGAAAATGCCCAGGAAAGGGGTTTTCAGACCTTACCCTACTTTAACATACCCAACACCACTAATATATATGATTTTATTCTTTTGCAGGAGTCGAGGGAAGAAGCCCAGAGTTTCAAGAACCTCTGGATTTGAGGTCAAATCCTTTTCAAGGGGGAAGGGGTGATGCAATCCTACCCCCCAAGGGTATATTGGATAGAAGACTCCAAGAGGATTAGGCTAGAGCTGTTGAAGAAGGCCCTAGGGTTCTCATGAACCTCAGGGTAGATTTCTGAGCCCACGGGCCAAGGTTGGGTCCACTTTTCTTTGTAAATATTAGTATAGGTTTTCCTTCTTTTAGGCCTTGTATTTTGGCCATTTTAGTTAAGTGCAGCCTACCCTACAAGTTAAAGGTACCCTAGTAGTATAAGGTTTTAGCCTTGTATTTCAGGGAATTTTGAGTAGTCTTTGTATTAGGGACTTTTTTTTTTTTTGTATTTTCATGTATTTTGGCTGGGGGGTGAGCTCAACAATTGGAGGGGTGTGTGTTCCCATGGAGGTCAGCTCAACTATTGGAGGGGTGTAAGACTTGCTCCCTAAGGAAGCTTCTCAAGGAAGTTTTCTTCCTTCATGTATTTTGGCATGGGGTGAGCTTAGCTATTGGAGGGGTGTAACACTTGCTTCTCAAGGAAGCTACCTAGGCTATAAATAGAAGCATGTGTAACACTTGTTGTAACTTTGATGAATGATAGTCTTGTGAGACACATTTCAAAGTTCAACTTCTCTCCCTATCTTTCCTTCATTCCCATGCCACTCTCTCACTCTCTCATTCTCTTCCTCCATTGAAGCTTCCTCTCTAAGCCTCTTATTCAAGACTGATGTGCCATTATTTTCTCCTCTTTCTTAACCCTTTTTGCACCATTTTAATTACTGATTAGTCTTAATTGTCAAATTAATTAGGCAGTTTTATTATTTGGGCCCATTAAGCTAATTTGATGTTTTTAATCTAATTTCAGGAATTAATGAAGCACTGGGCTTGAATCCAGAACTGGGCTTGGACTTGAAGAGGGCAAACTATTTTAATCTACAAAATTTTATCTTATCTAGACTTTATCTTATCTAGATATTATTTAGATTTGATCTCATCTAGATATTGTTTCATCTAGATCTTATCTTATCTAGATTTTATTTTATTTTATTTATGGGCTTGGATTTAAAATAGATTTGTAAGCTTTGGGGCTGAAAAGCTATATAACAGCACCAAGGTTCTAGTTTAGTCCTCTCTCTCTCTCTCCTCTTTTCGTTTTTAGTTTTAGGCTTCTCTTCTTCTTTTAGACAATTTTTTGTTTTGCAATTCGAGTTGTTACTTTTTGTTTTAGTAATAAAATTTTGTTCTCTATTGATTAATGGAAGGCTAAGTCTCCAGCGTTGTTTTCTCTTGAGGATCAAGCACAGTTCTCTTTGAGGTTCTATTATTACTATTAAATTCTGATCAGTTTTTTCTCTTCACCAATTACTATGTATTTGTTGCTATTAATTCATGCATGCTTAGTGCTTGATTAATTGTCTCTGCGCTTAATTTACGTTCATGCTTAATGATCGTTCATGATTAATTGGTGTATGTGTTGCTTAATCACATAATGAATGCCTTATGTTAAATTTCGCTTAGTAATTTAATTTAGGGTTGGATTAAGTGGTTGAACTGATAAAGGATAAATTCTCACAACCTAGGATAAGAGACTTGCTTGTGAATCAAGGGAAAGCAACATGTTTTAATTATGATATTTTCTAATTCAATTTTACTCGCTGTTTAATTTACAAAGACAAACAAACCCCCCAATTCGTTACTGTTTTATTACTATCTGTTATGAACATTTGGTTGATCATTGCTCATTGGGAAATGACCAAGGATCACTTCCTAGATACTGCATTTTTAATGTTTATTTGATTCGGGTATGACCTCGATCAAAGACACTCTCTTGGTGGTGAAGCTTATTCTTCCATGGCTTATTTCCTAGTGGATGGTGCCTACTCTCACCTCTCCTCCTTTATCTTTCGTTGTAACTCCATGGCTGAAAATCACCATTGAAGGACCTCATTAAAGCTCAAAGATCCAACCTTCATAAAAGCTTCTCAAGAAAGCTTCCATCAGGACTTTTGGACATTATAGTGCCTCCAGCTGAGGCATCAAGGATCATCTTGGTTTGAGGTTTCAAACCACTATGGAAGATATGCATTTGTGCAATGTCATCAAAGTTATGGTTTAGGCACCTCTGCAACAAAGCTTTGAATCTCTCCCATGTCTCACAGAGAGGTTTGTGAGATCCTTGGGAAAAAGTCATGATGAAGGGTTTTGCACTGATAAATCTTGATGGAGGAAGGAACCTCGTTATGAATTTTTCCTCTACCTCTTCCCAAGTGTTGAGGCTTTTATTTGGATGTGATTGAAGCCATGTTTTTGCCTTACCTGCTAATGAAAATGGAAAAGCTCTGAGGCAGACAGCTTCAACATCTTCGTTAAAAGCTCCTATGGTACTGCATAGTTCCATGAAGGTAGAAAATGCGTGTATGGATCCTCATGATCCATTACAGTAGAGGGATGTGAGTCAATTAGACTAAGTAGTGTTGGCTTCAATTCCATAACCTTATTCCTGAAAAGAGGAATGACTATGCTGTTGTAATGCTTTGGTCCTTGTTGATAAGCATAGCCACTAAGAGTCCTCCTTGGTGGTCTATTTTGTTCTCCTCCTCGATCAACCATGTTATTTTCTACAAGTGTATCAGTTGAAAGATAACCAGAAAAAGAAAACTCACCCAGTGCTCTAGTGCTTGCTTGTTTCTTTTTCTTTCTATTCTTCCTTTTAGTCTTGGTAATTTCTGGATCAAATGACGATTTATCTGCAAGACATTTACCTTGCATAAAGGAGAAAAAACACACTACAACAACCTGTAAGCACCAAGGTTAGTGAAAATAAAAGTAAGAGAAAATTTATACAAAATGATAATAAAAGAAATAATTACAAAGGAAAATAGCCTATCAAACTAAAAGTTTAAACCCGAAAGAACTAGGTGGATGACTCAAGTCCCCGACAACGGCGCCAGAAACTTGTTAGACTTTTGGCAAGAGTACCAATTGTCGTTGTAGGTTACACATTTATAAAAAGAGTTCATCAGCACAGGGACTTGAGTTACTTAATTCGTTTGCATAAAGGTTATCAATTCAATAGTTATGTACAAATTTAATTGAATGTTGTCGTAACCTACCCTTCGGTGGGAGGGTGATGCGAGGCTCACTGGTGCGTCTTCCAAGGAAGGAAAACGTGCGGAGTCGCCACCAACGTGATGCAATCCTACCCCCCAAGGGTATTGGCTAGAAGAATCCAAGAGGATTGGGCTAGAGCTACTAAAGAAGGCCCTAGGGTTCTCATGAACCTCAGGATAGATTTCTGAGCCCATGGGCCAAGGTTGTGTAGAAGCAAGCTTCAAGATGAATCAAGATTGATTCAAAGAGTTTTGATGATAACAAAGATGATGACAAAAAGCTCAAAAGTCAAGAACACTTCATGTTAACAAAGATGATGACTTCAAGAATCAAAGAATGAGTTCAAGATTGAATCAAGAACACTTCAAGGTTCAAAAGGAAATTTGATTTCAAGAATCAAGAATCAAGTTTCAAGATTCAAGTTCCAAGAATCAAGATCAAGATTCAAGACTCAAGATTCAAGAATCAAGAGAAGACTCAATCAAGATAAGTATTAAAAAGTTTTTTCAAAAACTGAGTAGCACATAAATTTTTCTCAAAAACCTTTTACCAAAGAGTTTTTACTCTCTGGTAATCGATTACCAGATTATTGTAATCGATTACCAGTAGCAAAATGGTTTTTAAAAAAAAACCTTTCAACTGAATTTACAACGTTCCAATTGATTTCAAAATGTTGTAATCGATTACAATGATTTGGTAATCGATTACCAGTGTGTTTGAACGTTGGAATTCAAATTTAATTGTGAAGAGTCACATCCTTTCACAAAAAAGCTTTGTGTAATCGATTACACTGATTTGGTAATCGATTACCAGTGATAGTTTCTGAACAAAATCAAAAGATGTAACTCTTCCAATAGTTTTCAAGTTTTTCTAAAAGTTATAACTTTTCCAAATGGTTTTTAAGTTTTTCTAAAGGTTATAACTCTTCTAATGGTCTCTTGACTAGACTTGAAGAGTCTATAAAAGCAAGGCTTTGATTTGCATTTTATACATTCATTCAACAATTCTTTTGACAACAACTTTTCCACTTTGATTTTTGAATCTCTTTGAACTCCTTCTTCTTCTTCCTTTGCCAAAAGCTTTCTAAAGTTTTCTGGTTTTCCAAACCTTGAAAACTTGTGCTATTCATCTTTTTCATTCCTTTCTCCCTTTGCCAAAAATAATTCGCCAAGGACTAACCGCCTGAATTCTTTTTGTGTCTCTCTTCTCCCTTTTCCAAAAGAACGAAGGACTAACCGCCTGAATTCTTTTGTGTCTCCCTTCTCCCTTGTCAAAGAATTCAAAACAACACAGTCTGAGATTTCTTTTGATTCTTCCCTTTCCCATATACAAAAGATTTCAAAGGACTAACCGCCTGAGAATTCTTTTGTATCCCCATTCACAAAGTTTCAAAGGTTTAACCGCCTGAGAACTTTGTCTTAACACATTGGAGGGTACATCCTTTGTGGTACAAGTAGAGACTACATCTACTTGGGTTGTTGACTGAGAACAAGAGAGGGTACATCTCTTGTGGATCAGTTCCAGTGGAGGGTACATCCACTAGGTTGTTCAAAGAGAACAAGGGAGGGTACATCCATTGTGGATCTTTGCTTGTAAAGGAATTTTACAAGGTTGAAAAGAAATCTCAAGGACCGCAGGTCCCTTGGGGATTGGATGTAGGCACGGGTTGTTGCCGAACCAGTATAAAACTCTTGTGTGTTTGTCTCCTTCTTCCCTACTCTTTTAATTTTCGCTGTGCACTTTAATTCCCGCTTTTACTTTTGGTTAAGTTTCTTTTTTATTCTTCATTTACTTAACAACATAGTAAAAGTCTTAGAAGAGTAAATTTTTTAATTAGTAAAGGTTTAGGAATAGTTAATTCAACCCCCCCCCTTCTTAATTATTCTGAGGCCACTCGATCCAATAGGTTGGGTCCACTCTTCTTTGTAAATATTAGAATAGGTTTTTCCTTCTTTTAGACCTTGTATTTTGGCCATTCTAGCAGTATAGGGTTTTAGCCTTGTATTTCAGGGCATTTTGAGTAGTCTTTGCAGTAGGGACTTTTTTGGTATTTTCATGTATTTTGTCATGGGGTGAGTTTAGCTATTATAGGGGGGTGTAGCTAAGCTCTAGCTTCTCATATCAAGGAGGTGAGGTTAGCTATTAGAGAGGTGTGTGTAGCTAAGCTCTAGCTTCTCTAGGAATCTTCTCAAGGAAGCTTCTCAAGGAAGTTTCTCAAGGAAGCTTTTCAAGGAAGCTTTTCAAGGAGCCGAGCTTAGTTGTTAGAGGGGTGTGTGTAGCTAAGTTCTAGCTTCTCAAGGAAGCTTCTCAAAGAAGCTTCTCAAGGAAGTTTCTCAAGAAAGCTTCTCATGGAAGCTTCTCAAGGAAGTTTCTCAAGGAAGCTACCTAGGCTATAAATAGAAGCATGTGTAACACTTTTTGTAACTTTGATGAATGAAAGTCTTATGAGACACACTTCAAAGTTCCACTTCTCTCCCTCTTTTATTCCTTCAATTTCGTGCTCCCCCCTTCTCTCTTTCTTATCCTCCATTAAAGCATCCTCTTCAAGATTCTTATCCAAGGCACATTCTTGGTGGTGAAGCTCCTTCTTCCATGGCTTATTCCCTAGTGGATGATGCCTCCCCTCTCTTCTTCTCCTTTGCCTTCCGCTGCATCTCTATGGTGGAAAATCACCATTGAAGAACCTCATTGAAGCTCAAAGATCCAGCCTCCATAGAAGCTCCACAAGCAAGCTTCCATCAAGTGGTAATCAGAGCACAAGAGCTTCAAGTAGGTGCTCCTTAAACCTCCATTAATTTTTTGCTTTACCTTCTCTTCCATTGTTGTTTCTTCATTTTTCTCCATGTATCTCCTCATATGTCTTGTGCTAAATGTTTTTAACATGATTCTTTAGAGTTTCCACCGATTAAAATTGCTATAGAAGCTAGATTTGATTTTCTATGGTTCAAATTTCTTGTTCTTGTTCTTGAACCATGAATTGTGTTGAGTTTAGGTTCCTTTGAGTTTTGTCTTGTTATTTTTTGTGGCTGAAACCTAAACCATAAAATTATTTCAAAAACATTAAAGTAGAAGAAAACCTCAAAAATCTAGAGTGACTTGTTCACCTATTGTAGTTTTGTGATAGAAGTCATGTCTAGTCATGAAACTTGTCACATAAGATTTCTTATGTTGTGCTTAATTTTATTTTTCTTGTTTCTTTGTCTAACTCATTTGTTCATGAGTGTATGAAATTCTTATAGCCTATTATTTGATTTGAGTCAAATCTTTGCATGTTAATTAGTCCTTAACATGTTCATGCAAAATTCTTAGAGAGTCTTTGATAGTGATCCATTTCTTGAACTTTTAGGTTTCCTTATGATTGTGTCTATTGTGAATTTGAGTTTTGGTGAATGAATTGTTGGCTAAAATTTTGATTCTAAGTGAATATTGAACTCCTAAAACTGTGGTAAACAAGCCTAGCGAGTTCAACATACATAGGAAGGTTGAAAGTAAGCCCAAGGCAATCAATATTCTGTGCTAAAAAAAAAATTCGAAGTCTGAAATCGCTGGTGCTGACAACTTGGATACACAAACTTGTAAAAATTATTGAGAATATTTACTGAATTTTTACTGAAAGTAAGCTCCTAAAACTGTGGTTACTTCGAATTTTGAGCTGAAATTTTTATTGAATTTTCTAGACATTTGGAAAAAAGAACCAAGTGATTTGGCTAAAAGGAAAAAAAAATACTAAAAATCACACATGTTGGCAGAAAAATCAGTATCCAGAAAAAAAAGTGAAAGGGAAGTGTGCTTGTTGTTTTGGCTCAAAATTTATTCTATAATTGGTGCCTATTTTATACCAATCTTAGTTCCTAAATTTCAATTGAAAATTAGTGTGAAAACCAGTGCCAAAGCTAGAGGTTTGTTGAGTTTTTTTTTCCAGTTTTTTTTACTCTACTCTAGAGCCATTCTAAGTTTCTCTTTGTGTCCTAGCTTGCTTCTATGTCCTTTTCATTGCTTTAATTGTTGAATAATCCTTGAAAAATTGTCTTGTTAAAAATCCATTGGTTTAGCTTTCATTTCATTTTTTTTTTGTCTTTGGTTATTGCTTGTCTCTTTGTTTCCTTGTTTGTGAGTTGCCATATAGGGGAATTGGAAAGGAGGATTGGTGCCATCCCTTGAAGAATTTGGGTCAAGAAGCAAGGGGCCAACCACCTTAAGAGTTATTAGACTAAGAAGCACTCCAAATTGAGTGAATCACCAAAGAGAGAAAAACCACCAAAATTGAGGACCTTTTTGCAATTTTGTAATTGAGAATTTACTTACTTTCATTACTTTCAAATTTTGTAACAAAAAGGCCTTTCATTGGAAGTAAGTTGGGAGCCTCCAATAGGTCACCCTACTTCCCTTTGTGTGTAATAATTTTAGGCAATTTTCCCCTAGGATTATGAGTGTTTTGTTGGGAACCTTAAATGTGGTCATCCAAATACTCTTAAGATTAGCCTAGTTTACATTTCTTGCTTACTTTCATAGCTTATTTCCTTTACCTTCCATTGTCAAACCGCCTAGATAGCTTGCCTTTTACCAATTGATTTTTACCATATCTTTCATACCTCTTTTAATGTTTATTTTGTCTATTTTCAACCATAGTTTCTTTTACCTTTTGTTTTCAAATCCCCAACAAGAAAGAACCACAACTTAGAAACCAACATGAGTCTTCAGTCTTCATCTAGTGTTAATGGTGAGGGTTCTACTCCTAAGGACCCCTTGTATAAGATATCAGATGAGTTGAGATCCCTTAAGTTGTGGAAAGAAAAACAAGAGAGAAAAGAAAAAGTAAAAAAAAGAGTGGAAGAAATAAGTCAAGATGAAAAAGAGAAAATAAGGGAAGAAGAAAGAAGGAAAATACTAAGAGAATTAAGAAAAGTGAAACATGCCTCCTATAGTAGTCAAAACTCTTGCAAGAGCCCAAGTGAAGAACTTCGTGACTATTATGAAGGAAGGCATAGGGCACATCTTAGACCTCACTCTCATTGGAGAGAAAAGGAAAGAAAGCCTCAAGAGGCTAACATTAACCTCCCATACTTCCATGGGAAAGACAATGAGGCTAACTTAGATCGGAAAATAAGGGTAGAGCAACAACTTAAAAGGAAGTCTACTTCAAAATCTTATGGTTCTCACTCTTATCCAAAGAAAGACCAAGGTCAAGGCATCTTAGGGGTGACAACTTCTAAGCCCAAAAATGATAAGGGGAAGACAATAGAAAAGCAGCCCCTTAAGGCTAGTATGCAAGAGAAGACTAGCTCCATAAAGTGCTTTAAATGTCTTGGAAGAGGACACATTACTTCTCAATGCCCTACCAAGAAAACCATGATTATGAGGAGCCAAGACATTTATAGTAGCCAAGATGAGGCTACTACTACACCTTCCTCTAGTGAAAGTGAAGAAGCAAAAGGGGAAGAATCTAGTGAAGAAATCTACCCCCAAGAAGAAGGACAACCTTTAATGGTTAAGGAGGAGTATAAAGAGGTAAGTGTCTCCTCCAAGAGGTTAGCTAAGAGGGAAAGTCATTTTGAAATAAAGACAAATATTAAAGAAACTTCCCCTCTTAGACAACCTTTATATCTTCTCCTTTGTAAAAAGACACTTGTTAGCACTGCCACACCTCTTGGGCTTGAGGTTATTCCTCAAGTAAAGAAGTCGTTGGATGAGGGTTTGGTTCGTAAGAGCTTAAATCCTTGTGCTTTGTTGGTGCCCAAAATAGGTATTATGAGGCACCAAATCCCTAAAATAAGTGATATGATGAGTGTTGCAACCCTCTTTTGTAAAATCAGTCATGCACCCAACATCTTCATGATTCATGTACATAAGGACTCATCAGGTAAGTTTGTTCTTATGTTTGGTTTTAATACAAACCTAGGTGCTCATATGGGACACCTTAGGTTTGTTGTATTTTGTTGTAGGAATAATCAACATGAAAATATAGAAAAAGGTACATTTTATTGTATTACTTTCCTTAACTTTTTAAATAGTGATCAATGGGTTCCCGTAGACCCTAAGAGAATAAAGGTCATTCCTGATTGGCCAACTCCACCAAGTATAAGGGAAATCTGAGGCTGCCATGACTTAACAAACTTTTACAAAAGGTTTTTCCCATATTTTTCTATACTTGTAGCACCATTCATTGAGTTGGTGAGGAATGTTCCCTCATGGGAAGATGCCCATGAAAGGGGTTTTCAGACCTTACCCTGCTCTAACATACCTAACACCACTTATATATATGTTTTTATTCTTTTTACAGGTGTCGAGGAAAGGAGCCTAGAGTATGAAGAACCTCGGGATTTGAGGTCAAATCCTTTCCAAGGAGGAGGGGATGATGCAATCCTACCCCCCAAGGGTATTGGATAGAAGAATCCAAGAGGATTGGGCTAGAGCTACTAAAGAAGGCCCTAGGGTTCTCATGAACCTCAGGGTAGATTTCTGAGCCCATGGGCCAAGGTTGGGTCCACTCTTCCTTGTAAATATAAGAATAGGTTTTTCCATCTTTTAGGCCTTGTATTTTGGCCATTCTACTAGTATAGGGTTTTAGCCTTGTATTTTAGGGCATTTTGAGTAGTCTTTGTAGTAGGGACTTTTTTGTATTTTCATGTATTTTGTCATGGGGTGAGCTTAGCTATTTTAGGGGGGGTGTAGCTAAGCTCTAGCTTCAAATCACATGGAGGTGACCTTAGCTATTAGAGAGGTATGTGTAGCTAGCTTCTCCAGGAATCTTCTCAAGGAGGTAAGCTTACTTGTTAGAGGGGTGTGTGTAGCTAAGCTCTAGCTTCTCAAGGAAGCTTCTTAAAGAAGCTTCTCAAGGAAGTTTCTCAAGAAAGATTGTCAAGGAAGCTTCTTAAGGAAGTTTCTCAGGGAAGCTACCTATGCTATAAATAGAAACATGTGTAACACTTTTTGTAACTTTGATGAATGAAAGTCTTATGCGACACACTTCAAAGTTCCACTTCTCTCCCTCTTTTATTCCTTCAATTTTGTGCTCCCCCCTTTTCTCTTTCTTTTCCTCCATTAAAGCATCCTTTTCAAGCTTCTTATCCAAGGCACATTCTTGGTGGTGAAGCTCCTTCTTCCATGGCTTATTCCTTAGTGGATGGTGCCTCCCCTCTCCTCTTCTCCTTTTCCTTCCGCTGCATCTCCATGATGGAAAATCACCATTGAAGGACCTCATTGAAGCTCAAAGATCCAGCCTCCATAGAAGCTCCACAAGCAAGCTTCCATCACAATGTTTATTTGAGGAAAATGTTAGAAAAACCAAAAGCGGGCCTACGAATTTGAAGAAATAAAGGTTCGGGAGTTGTTTACGCACGGGGAAGGTATTAGCACCACACGCATCTATCACAAGGGACGACAGACTTTAATCAAATGTGCAAAATCATGACTTCAAATTTATTTTATTTTCCCCTTTTTACGTTTTTTTATCTTTTCGGGGTTGAAGAGAGCGGGGCTCTTGCTCATACGTATCCTCAATTGCGATGAGGAACTCAAACCTACGTAGTTCTTTGAAAAGCAAGAAAGTTATACGGAGTGTTGATTTTAGACTTCAATTGGTTCGTTTTAACAGATAAAAGTCAAAAAAACCGTTTAAGGCGATGGACCTTTGAACGGATTCAAGCAATTTTCTTATGGACAAAAGCTTGATTATGAGTTGATTTTAGCTTTGGTTTCACTTGGTTATTTTCCAACTCATTAAAAGAGAGTCCTCCTTGGTGGTCTATTTTCCTTCTCCTCCTCGATCAACCATGTTATTTTCTACAAGTGTATCAGTTGAAAGATAATTTGAAAAAGAAGACTCACTCAGTGTTCTAGTGGTTGCTTGTTTCTTTTTCTTTCTATTCTTCCTTTTAGTCTTGGTAATTTCCGGATCAAATGGTGATTTATCTGCAAGACATTTACCTTGCATAAAGGAGAAAAAACACACTACAACAACCTATAAGCACCAAGGTTAGTGAAAATAAAAGTAAGAGAAAATTTATACAAAATGATAATAAAAGAAATAATTACAAAGGAAAATAGCCTATCAAAATAAAATTTTAAACCCGAAAGAACTAGGTGGATGACTCAAGTCCCCGACAATGGCACCAGAAACTTGTTAGACTTTTGGCAAGAGTACCAATTGTCATTGTAGGTTACACATTTATAAAAAGAATTCGTCAGCACAGGAACTTGGGTTACTTAATTCATTTGGATAAAGGTTATCAATTCAATAGTTATGTACAAATTTAAATGAATGTTGTAGAAACCTACCCTTTGGTGGGAGGGAGACGCGAGGCTCACTGGTGCATCTTCCAAGAAAGGAAAACGCACGGAGTCGCCACCAACGTTTATTTGAGGAAAACGTTAGAAAAACGAAAAGCAAGCCTATGAATTTTAAGAAATAAAGGTTCGGGAGTTGTTTATGCACGGAGAAGGTATTAACACCACACACGTCCGTCACAAGGGACGACAACCTTTAATCAAATATGCAAAATCATGACTTCAAATTTATTTTATTTTCCCCTTTTTACGTTTTTCTATCTTTTCGGAGTTGACAAGAGCGGGGCTCTTGCTCCTACGTATCCTTAATTGCGATGAGGAACTCAGACCTATGTAGTTCTTTGAAAAGCAAGAAAGTTATGCGGTGTGTTGATTTTAGACTTCTAAGCGGTTCGTTTTAATCGATAAAGTAAAAAAGACCGTTTAAGGCGTTGGACCTTTGAACGGATTCAAGCGATTTTCTTATGGACAAAAGCTTGATTATGAGTTGATTTTAGCTTTGGTTTCACTTGGTTATTTTCCAACTCATTAAAAGAGAACTTTCAAAGTAAATGATCAGTTGAAACTTTTTTTTATGATTAACCGAGGTTACAACACAAATGATCAGTTGAATTTTATTTTAATGGTGCTTAAACGAGATTACAACACAAACGATCGGTTGAAATTAATTTTAACATTGATTAAGTGAGATTATGGCTTAAACGATTGATCAAAACTTGCTTAAAATAAAGAAAAAGATCGATGGTAGAAGAATGAAGATGAAGATGTTGGATCGAGTGGCCTCAGAATAATTATGAAGGGGGGTTGAATTAATTATTCCTAAACTTTTACTAATTAAAAAATTTACTTTTCTAAGGCTTTTACTAAATTGTTAAGAGAATGAGGAGTAGAAGAGAAAATTAACAGAAAGTAAAAGTGGAAATTAAATGCACAGCGGAAAGTAAAAGAGTAGGGAAGAAGGAAACAAACACACAAGAGTTTTTATACTGGTTCGGCAACAACCCGTGCCTACATCCAGTCCCCAAGCGACCTGCGGTCCTTGAGATTTCTTTCAACCTTGTAAAAATCCTTTTACAAGCAAAGATCCACAAGGGATGTACCCTCCCTTGTTCTCTTTGAACCTAGTGGATGTACCCTCCACTAGAACTGATCCACAAGTGATGTACCCTCTCTTGTTCTCAGTCAAACCCAAGTAGATGTATCCTCTACTTGTACCACAAAGGATGTACCCTCCAATGTGTTAAGACAAAGATCTCAGGCGGTTAAACCTTTGATACTTTGTGAATGGGGATACAAAAGAATTCTCAGGCGGTTAGTCCTTTGAACACTTTTGTATTAGAGAAAGGGAAGAATCAAAAGAATTCTCAGACTGTGTCATTTTGAATTCTTTGAAAGGGGAGAAGGGAGACACAAAAGAATTCAGGCGGTTAGTCCTTTGTTCTTTTAGAAAAGGGAGAAGAGAGACACAAAAAGAATTTAGGCGGTTAGTCCTTGGCGAATTCTTTTTGGCAAAGGGAGAAGAGATGAAAAGAATGAATAGCACAAGTTTTCAAGGTTTAGAAAACCAGAAAACTTTGAAAAGATTTTGGTACAAAGAAGAAGAAGAAGTTCAAAGAGATTCAAGGCTTGTAAAGGATTGTATGAATAAGTGTTCAAGATTAATAAAATATGCAAAACAAAGCCTTGCTTTTATAGACTCTTCATGTCTGGTCAAGACAACCATTTAGAAGAGTTATAACTTTTAGAAAAACTTAAAACCAATTTGAAAAAGTCAAAAACCTTTTGAAGAGTTGCATCTTTTGATTTATTCAGAAACAATCACTAGTAATCGATTACCAAATCAGTGTAATCGATTACACAAGGCTTTTATGTGAAAGGATGTGACTCTTCATATTTGAATTTGAATTTCAACGTTCAAAGGCATTGGTAATCGATTACCAAAACATTGTAATCGATTACAACTTTTTGAAATTAATTGGAACGTTGTAAATTCAATTTGAAAACTTTTTCAAAACATTTTTGCTACTGGTAATCGATTACAACAATCTGGTAATCGATTATCAGAGAGTAAAAACTCTTTGGTAAACATGTTTTGAGAAAAATCATGTGCTACTCAATTTTTGAGAAAAATCATGTGCTCTTGATTCTTGAATCTTGAGTCTTGAATCTTGATCTTGATTGTTGAGATCTTGAACCTTGAATCTTGATTCTTGACTCTTAACTTTCTTCTTGAGTCTTGAATTCTTCTTGATTCTTATCTTGAACTCTTGAATTGTTCTTGATTCACTTGAGTTGTTCTTTGATTGATCTTTGATTCACTTGAGTTGTTCTTTGATGGATCTTTGAGCTTTTTGTCATCACCTTTGTCATCATCTTTTGTTATCATCAAAACACCTTTGAATCACCTTTGATTCACCATGAAGCTTTGCTTCTACAGAAGACATGCAAAGGAAGGATGGACCCCTAAGGGTGCATAGAATGAATTAAAAGCTTCAAAATAGAAAACTAATCGATCAAAGATCGAAGAACGATGAAGAATGGTCACGAAATTGATCACGGAAACATTACGAAAGCGCCTCGGCCTTGATTTTTCTTCTACTTTGTCCTTCTTCTCCCTAATTTTAGGGAAAACTTCCTATCAATGGTTCTGAACCCTTTTCCCTCAGCCCCTCACGCCTATTTATAGGAAAATGAGGGGAGGAGGTTGCATCACAGCTCGACCAGGCGAGCTGGTTGCTTTACCTTGAAGTTTCCTAATGGGCCCAGGTGGGCCCAGGGGCTGAAGAATGCCCCTAAATTGACCATTTTGCCCCCATTTTGAGTATTTTGCTCATTTCATTCTGAAACGTCACAAAAACCTATGGATTGCACAACAATTGGTGTTAAGAAGCTCAACTCGGCTGGCAAAAATCCACATGTTGACAAACAATCATCCCCTGACAAAATTAGGGTATGACAGTTGCCCCTCTTTACTTATCTTTTATTGGAGATAAAAGGGAAGTAAAGATAAAGACACTAATTTCGTTCGAGTGATCTCTCCGCCTGACTGACCACTAGCCCAATCAGCGAAACCTGCCAAAATAAAAAGCATAAGAGGCATCAGGTGCATCAACAAAAGACCTTGAAGTCTTGCAAGGTAAGGGAGACATTGAAGTCTTGACAAAAGACTCTGGTAGTCTTTGAAAAAGATAAAGAGCGGAAGACATCGATAGTCTCCGCATGCCAACGAACTTGCTTGTCTCTGGATTGCAAAGGAGACTTCAATAATCTTGAAAACAATGAAGAACAGAAGACCATGATTTGTCCCCGCATGCCATCATACTTGCTTGTCTTTGGATGGCAAAGGGAACTGCAATAAGTTTGAAAATAACGAAAGGCGGAAGACCATGATTTGTCCCTGCATGCCATTGGACTTGCTTGTCTCTAGATGGTAAAGGGAGACGGCAATAGTCTCGTTCGAAAGACATCGTGATGTAGCTCCATTGGAGCTTGTAGGCCTAGGATCTTCTTCATCAATGGATTCCTTTGCTTCTTGAAAGATGAATGGCAGCGGAATGGAGAAGGAAGAGAGAGAGGAGACACCACTTCAAGGAAAAGATGAGTCTAGAAGAAGCTCATTGCCATAGGAGGCCATGGATAAGAGCTTGGAGGAAGAAGGAGATGATGACGGGAAAGGAAGAGAAGAGCACAAAGTTTTGTGCTCTAAAAGAGCTCTGAAATCTGAAGTTTAATTTTCAAATGATCAAAGTTGAAAAAATGCACACACATGACCTCTATTTATAGCCTAAGTGTCACACAAAATTGGAGGGAAATTTGAATTTCTATTCAAATTTCACTTGAATTTGAAATTGAATTTGTGGAGCCAATTTTTGGAGCCAAAATTTCACTAATTATGATTAGTGAATTTTAGCTATGGTTCAGCCCACTAATCCAATATCAAGTCCAAGATTCTCCACTAAGTGTGCTTAGGTGTCATGAGGCATGTAAAGCATGAAGGACATGCACAAAGTGTGACTATATGATGTGGCAATGGGGTGTAGCAAGCAAATGATCACCTCCGCCTCTAAAATTCAATTGGATTGGGCTTCTCCCAATTCAATTAAATTTATTTCTCAACACACACATCAAATATTCACTTAACGCATGTGAAATTATAAAACTACCCTAATACAAAAACTAGTCTAGGTGCCCTAAAATACAAGGGCTGAAAAATCTTACATTTCTAGGGTACCCTACCTACATTATGGAGCCCTAAATACAAGGCCCAAAAATAATGAAATCCTAATCTAATATGTACAAAGATAAGTGGGTTCATACTTAGCCCATAGGCCCAAAATCTACCCTAAGGCTCATGAGAACCTTAGGGCCTTCTCTTGCATCTCTGGCCCAATCTTCTTGGAGTCTTCTATCCAATGCCCTTGGGGGGTAGGATTGCATCACATTGAGTCTTTGACAAAGGGTGCAGATGACAATATTTGTCTCTGCGTGCTATCAGACTCGATTGTCTCTAGATAGCAAAGAGAGACTTCAATAGTCTTGAAAATAATGAAAAAGGATGACCATGATAGTCTCCGTGTGCCAACGGACTTGCTTGTCTTTGGATGGCAGGGGTGGTGGATAACCATAATTTGTCTCCGCGTGCCAACAGACTCGCTTGTCTCTGGTTGGCAAAAGGGAGCAGATGACCATAATTTGTCTTCGTGTGCCAATGGACTCACTTGTCTCTGGTTGGCAAAAGGGAGCGGATGACCATAATTTGTCTCTGCGTGCCAACGGACTCGCTTGTCTCTGGTCAGAAAAAGTGGCGGATGACCATAATTTGTCTCCGCCTGCCAACGGACTCGCTTGTCTCTGGTTGGCAAAAGGGAGCGGATGATCATAATTTGTCTCCGTATGCCAACGGACTCGCTTGTCTCTGGTCGACACTGTAATAGTCTCGGTCGAAAGACATTTGAAGTCTTCCAAAATGGGGCAGATAACCATAATTTGTCTCTGCATGCCATTGGACTCGATTGTCTATGGATGACAAAGGAAGCGGATGACCATAATTTGTCTTCGCATGCCTTTCACTAAAACGCGAACAGGCTTAGCAAAGAAACAAACCTCCAGACCGATCAGAGCAACATATATTTTTGAAGAAAAACAATGTGACTACTGGGGAAGGAAAGCAGGTTGATAGAATTTCCCATAACCACAAACGAGATTTGGGACATTTGCATTTCATCTCTAAAAGAGGATTAGGAGAAAGCACTGGGTCTAATTGAAAATAGAGGAAAACTGCTCACAGTGTATAAAATCTCACATAGGCAAGTGTTTCATCCTAATTCTGAACCACAGACATGTCATGATTTGACTTTGTAAGTTATTTCCTATCAAATCAAAGATAATATGCGTAATCATGGATCAATAGGAATTTTGAGAAATTTGGTGGGAACTTTGGCTTTTGAGTGTTTTGGCCTTTGCCTTTTCTGTGTTTTTCTTTTTTCTCTTTGGTTCGACGTGGAGCACGAGCGAACACAAAGATTTGGTTAGTAACTAAAAAGACGATTGCTTCATGCATCCCTAGGGTTTTACCCAAGTTATTGTTACTGTTACTTTTCCTTTCTTTTTGCTCTTGACAATTCTGCACATTTGTTCAGACATTGTCTGGTCCAAAGAAACTTTTCGTATTATTTTTTTTCTTTTCTGCTCTTCTCCAATCTTTGATTGGTTGACTTCCTTCCTTTTCTTTTCTTTTCTTTTCTTTTGAAGCACATTTATAACCCAAGGTAAAAGAAGCCCCCCCCCTTTTTCGGAAGGTCCTTCCATTCTTTCTTCCAATGGTAAGGCTGGAAATTTTCACCCTAGGTCAAGGTTATGGCCAAAACGTTGAGGTTTGGCTCAAAAGGCCTATGGATGGCGGGACATGACATATGTCAGTATATTTGTGTGACAAGCGATTCAAGAATAAGGGAATGCCCCAAATCATTTCCATGACACACATATAATAATGATGATTAGAAATTCATGCAAAACTGATCAAGCACACATCCATGTGTACACTCATAAAGCTTTATGGCCATATAAACACTAAGGCTTAGGGTTTTTTTTCCCCGTTCAAATCAAACCAATGCTTCTAACAATGCTCTTTTTATCAATTTACGAACACATTCGAGTCCATTTAGGAATTTGGGAAAAAATTTCATTGCATTCACCCTTTAGGGGCACACACATTTTTTTTTCAAAAATCCATTTATGTTCTGACCCGTGAATTTTCCAAAGAAAACTGGCGGTCATCTTCTTTTAAAAGCGTGTTAGTTTTTTTCATTTGGCTTTTTCTTTCAATCAATCTCTTTTAAGCAAAAATGATTAGAAAAGGTTTGCAACCCGGGCACAGTTGGCATCTGAGATTACGCTTTATCGGAAGGAGTAAAAGGCGTGCGGATAAAAATACACAAGACCCCTATTTTTGGCATTTTAAATAAACCATCACAAAGTACATACGACAATATGCTAAAAGTGGTAAAATTACTCACAATGAGATAACAAATAACTAAAAGCAATAACACCAGGTTCAGTTTTATCACAATGGAAATAACAAAATAACTGAAAGCAATAACACCAAGTTCAGTTTTATCACAATGGAAATAACAAAATAAACTGAAAGCAATAATGTCAAATAAAGACAAATCACAAATTTTGGCAACCCCAGACGCATGACTCTGCCTCCTCAAAGGAAGAAGTCCATCACATTGGCCCATGCCATCAACTTGCTGGGGGCGACCGACACTCCATAGAACTGACAGAGGCCTATTGATGCAATCCTACCCCCCAAGGGCATTGGATAGAAGACTTCAAGAAGATTGGGCCAAAGATGCAAGAGAAAGGCCTAGGGTTCTCATGAGCCTTAGGGTAGATTTCGGGCCCTTGGGATAAGTATGAGCCCACTTATCTTTGTACATATTATATTAAGGTTTCATTATTTTTGGGCCTTGTATTTAGGGCTCCATAATGTAGGTAAGGTACTCTAGAAATGTAGGATTTTTCAGCCCTTGTATTTTAGGGCACCTAGACTAGTTTTTGTATTAGGGGTAGTTTTGTAATTTCACATGCACTAAGTGAATATTTGATGTGTGTGTTGGAAAATAAATTTAATTGAATTGGGAGAAGCCCAGTCCAATTAAATTTTAGAGGGGGAGGTGAGCATTTGCTTGCTACACTCCATTGCCACATCATATAGTCACACTTTGTGCATGTGCTTCATGCTTTACATGCCTCATGCCACCTAAGCATACTTAGTGGAGAATCTTGGACTTGATCTTGAATTAGTGGGCTGAACCATAGCTAAAATTCATTAATCATAATTAGTGAAATTTTGGCTCCAAAATTTGGCTCCACAAATTCAATTTCAAATTCAAGTGAAATTTGAATAGAAATTCATATTTCCCTCCAATTTTGTGTGACACTTAGGCTATAAATAGAGGCCTTGTGTGTGCATTTTTTGGAACTTTGATCATTTGAAAATTAAACTTCAGATTTCAGAGCTCTCTTAGAGCACAAAATTTCGTGCTCTTTCTCCCTCTCCCTTCATTCATCTCCTTCTTCCTTCAAGCTCTTATCCATGGCCTCCTATGGTGGTGAGCTTCTTCTAGACTCATCTTCTCCTTGATGTGGCGTCTCCTCTCTCTCTTCCTTCTCCATTCCACTGCCATTCATCTTCCAAGAAGCAAAGGAATCCATTGATGAAGAAGATCCTAGGCCTACAAGCTCCAATGGAGCTTACATCACCTGTAATTAGAGCAGGAAATCCCAGGGCCCTGTTGGACTTTTTCGGGTCCACTGGGTGTCTTGGAGGAGTAATCCCTGCAAACTGGTAGATAGCATTAGAGATCAGCTGAGCAACATGTACACTCACCTGTGTTAGGATGGCATAGACTAACTGACACTTCGGCAGGGGGAGGTCTGAGTTATGGTCATTGGGGAGAATGTTGCTAAGCAGCAACGTCATTTAGATCTATGTGAGAGTGGTCATGTTGGTGCGCATGATCCGCACCCGTCTCCCAGTTGCAGTCCAGGCAAAGTCTTGCCTTGGCATGCACAACAACTTGCTAATAGTCTCCTCATCGAAGCCTGAGGCCTGACTCTTCCTCTGGCTAAACTCGCACTACTGGCCTTCCTCCAAGATCAGTGGATGCCCCAGAAACTGGTTGATGGCATCCCCGTCGAAGGGAATCCATTGGCCCCTCACCCAAGAGCGCATGTCTCTAACTCCTTCTTCTGTAGGCCAGGCAATAGCATAAAAATCCCTGACTATCTCAGGATCGAACTTAGCCATGGGTGATACGAGTTGGGCCCAATGCCTCCGGGCTATCTCCTTTTGGAACTCAACATACTCTTCGTCCCTCAGCTGCACTCACCTTTGATGGCCTCAAACCACTGCTGGTGTTCCGCACTCCAGAACCTGTGTCTATCGTAATCCACATCTGCCTGTGGGGCCGCACTGGAACCCTCTCTAGCGGTGTCTTTCCTGGACCTCTTGACGGGGAGATTTCTCGGAGCCATCTCCTGCAAGGACACATTTGTAAAGTTAGTTTACAAGTGACAACAACTTATCACAATAACAGCCAAATCAAACAAAAATGGTGTACACTTCTTTCCAACAAAACGCAAATGTCAATGTGAATTTAGAGAAAAATCTTGCACATCGATGCATGGGTTATTTTAGGATATTCACATATTTACACACATTTTTTCTTGGTGAAAAACATTTTATGAGATACACCTACTTCCATTTGCAAAGAATTTTCTTATGCTACATGCTAAACTATCCAACATGTATACATATTTTGCAAGGCATTTTTGCTACCTATCTAACATACATATTTGCGAGGCATTTTTGCTACCTATCTAACACATTTTGAATGGCATTTTTTTTGCTATATGTCCCCATTTTATTCACATATATGTACATACACGTGAGAAGCAACTTCATGCTATATATTCACACATTCACATTCATTTGAAGAGCGATTTCATGTTATACATACACACATGTATATGTTCATTTGAACGACAATTTTTATGCTACCTATTCACGTTTTGAAAGGCAATTTCATATCATATGTTCACATTTTGAGAAGCATTTTTGTGCTATGTTCAACATATACACACATTTTGCAAAGCACATGGGTACCTATTCAACATATGTATGCTTTATTTGAAAGGTATTTGCCTCTTGCTAACTACTCCATACATACCAAAGGAAATGGCACTTGTAGGAAGTGAACACAAATGCAAAACAAGAGAGCAAAACTGAACAATGGAAGCTTGGGGCTGCTATTTTTCATGATTTCCGTAAGCACCTTCGTCCTTGGAAGCTTGGGGAAGATTTTAGGGCAAATGAAGCTTTACCCCGCCCCCCCTTTTTAACGTCTCTGGTTCAGACATGCTCGCCCAGGCGAGCTCAGCTTGCCCAGGCGAGCTAACCTAACCATTTTTTAGTTTTTGCAAAAATTTAAATATCCCCTTGTTATGCTTGTATATTTACTTAATTCCTAGGATTGCAAATAAACTAGGCATATTCGAATATAACTTAAGAAAATAGACGAGTGAATAAAAAGCAGAAATTTAAAAGGTACTAGGCTGCCTCCTAGTAGCGCTTCTTTAACGTCTTGAGTCGGACACAGGATGATGGTTGATTGACCATGGGCCTAGCACCTGCACGTACCTGCCCCTATGCTTTTGAATAAAGGAAATGGCATCACGCGATAAAATGTGAAACAAAAGGTACTAGGCTTCCTCCAAGTAGCGCTTCTTTAACGTCTTGAGCCGAACGCGAGATGATGGTTGATCAACGACGAGCTTAGCACTTGCTGTACCTGCCACTATGCTTTTGAATAAGGGAAATTGCATCACGCGGTAAAATGTGAAACAACACTACAAAATACCGATTTCACCTTTCGCTTACTGTTAGTCGTCTTTTACGACTAACTTTTGTACAGAAAAGTTTTCAAAAATGTATATATTTCTCCTAATTTATAGTTCTTTTTGGTAGGATTATAAATATTTCTTGTTTAGTTTTTATATTTGCTCAGTAGAAGCTTTCCATATGAATTTAATGTAAATTTCACTTCAATTCCAAGTAAAAAGGAGAAAAATTTGAAGTTGCAAAAGCTATTGTCTCGCTAAGCCTGGACTGTGCGCTTAGCGAGACTCAACCGCTAAGTGAGACATCAGCTGTTTAGTGAGTGAGATGAATATTGAAGAGAATCTGCCATGTCATCACACTCTCAGCATGTCAACAGCTCATTCAGCGAGAAGATTGTCTCTTCTGCGCTTAGCGTGAGAATGGCGATAAGATAAATTTTACTTACTCGCGCTAGCGCTAAGCGCGAAGTTGGCGCTAAGTGCGCCTTCGCTGACAAAAAGCCTTTTTTAAGCCTGAATTGCAAAGAATGAAGAGTAGACTGCGTGAGCCTAGTGCTGAACAAAGAACATAGGAAAAGTTGAGCAAGGAAGAAATAGACCCTAACTTTTAGGTAGATTTTAGGTTTTAGGAGTGATTCCTAGGTTCCTAGAGGTGGAGGAGACATCCCCATTGCATTGTAATCTGGTATTTTCTCCAAAACCCTTCTCTTATTTGTGAAAGGTACTTCCTTGTAATGGAGGGCTAAAATCCTTTGTTGGGAAATTCTGTTGAGTGCTTGATGTAAATATTATTACTATCTATTTGAAGTTGTTTTTATGTGTTCAATGTTTCTATTCGTGCTTATGTTATGCATGTTTGTGGCTTGATCACCCATTTGTGTGTAAGCTTAGGAGCTTTAGCATTGGAAAATGTACTGCATCCTTAGAACTAGATAGGACAAGGCTAGGTTATTGAACTGCCGGACATGGAGTGTGGTAATTTAGTTTTTATCATGTTGTAATTGTAATACTATTCGGTTAGGCTAAGTTCAACAAGAGACATCTGCGAATGAAGTTTAATTTGAATTAGGCCAAACTCGCGATACATCGGTGTTTGGTATTTGTTCCTTCAGCATAGAACACAAAAATAATTTCAAGTAGAGAAAAACCCTAATTGCATCAAGTATCTCAGTAGAAGGTTCCAATGCTTTTACATATTTGTTTTCACACTCACTTGCTCACAATTACTGCTTTTACTTAGAATAGAATTACTTCTATTTTTACTTCATGATAATCAATTTTTTACGCAAATGCCTATTTACTGAATGATGCTTTGCCAAGTAAAACAAGTTCCCTGAGTTCGATACTCGGTTCACACTGTTTTAATTATTTACTTGACGACCCAGTGCACTTGCCGGTTAGATTTCACATCCTCAAGAACAAGTAGTACCAGGATGTGAACAAGTATTTTGGCGCCGTTACCGGGGAACTTCTCTTTATTTGGAAAAGTTTAATTCAATTTGTAGGTGGTTATTCTTTATTCTTTGATTCGCTATTTTGTTTTTGTGAATATTTGTTTACTGCAGAATTTATTTTTCTTCGGAATTGGTTAACTGCTATTTATTCTAAGTTGTGTATGCATGAAAGCCCTCTGCAGGTAATTTGGTTCCAATAGACTTGGAAATCGAAGCAACTTGTAGAAGGAACAGAGCAGAATGCGTAGAAAAGTTTTGCAGGATATATAAGCAGCAAAAATTCTTGAAGAACCTCAGTCTTTAGAGTCATCTTCTATTTTTCCAGAGAAAAGGGAATTAGATACAGTAGTGCTTGAAGCCAACACAATGGCTGACGAGCAACCTAGACGAGTAACCCTTGAAGACTACTCAAGTACAAGTGTGCTGCAATTTTTCACTAGTATTGCGCGGCCGGAGGTTCAAGCTCAGAATATCACATATCCACATTCTTTGATTCAGCTTATACAGGGCAGTCAATTTCATGGTTTGCCCAATGAAGATTCTTATGCACATCTAGCAACTTACATTGAAATTTTTAACACAGTCAGAATTGTTGGAGTGCCAGAAGATGCTGTTAGACTTAGCTTATTTTCATTCTCACTATTTGGAGAAGCCAAGAGGTGGCTGCATTCATTCAAAGGTAATAGCTTGAGGACTTGGGATGAAGTTGTGGAAACTTTATGAAGAAATATTTCCTAGAGTCCAAGACTGCAGTGGGAAAGGCTGCCATCTCTTCCTTTCACCAGTTCCCAGATGAATCTTTGAGAGAAGCACTAGAAATATTCCGTAGCTTGCTGCGGAAAACTCCTACTCATGGATTCTCTGAGCCCATACAGCTGAATATTTTCATTGATGGGTTGAGGCCACAATCTAAGTAGCTCTTAGATGCTTCTGCAGGGTGTAAAATAAAGCTTAAGACTCCTGAAGAAGCCATGGAACTAATTGAGAATATGGCTGCTAGTGATCACGTTATCTTGCATGATAGAACACACTATCCCACCAAGAAGAGTTTATTAGAGTTGTCATCACAAGATGCTCTGTTGGCACAAAATAAGTTGTTGTCCAAGCAACTAGAGACTTTAACAGAAACACTGAGTAAGTTGCCAACTCAATTACATATTAGTCAGCCTTCACCTTCTTCTGTTTTGCAGGTTACAGGTTGCACACTTTGTGGTAGAGCTCATGAATCAGGCTGTTGCATGCCCACTGAAGAATCAACACATGAAGTTAATTATACGAGGAACCAGCCAAGGAAGAATTTTAATGCAGGTGGATTTTCTAGATTTCAACAGGGCCAACATTACAACCAGCACCAAAATCAGTGGAGGACTCACCCTGGTAATCAATTCAACAAAGACCAGGGTGGACCATCAAATAGGCCACCACAACAAGGGCCTAAACTCTATGAGAGGACAACAAAGTTGGAGGAGACTTTTGCTCAATTCATGCAGGTTTCAATGTCAAATCACAAGAGTACTGAGTCGGCCATTAAAAATTTGGAGATCCAGGTGGTATAGTTAGCTAAACAAATAGCTGACAACTCTTCCTCAAAATTTGGAGCCAACACAGAAAACAATCCAAAGGAAGAGTGTAAAGCTGTGATGACCCGTGGAAAAATGGCAACCATGGCTGAAGAAGAGAAGGATGAGAGGATAGTGGATGGAGATAAACAACAGCTGGTAACTAAACTAGCATCTGAACCAGAGGACAATTTTTGTGAACTTGAGGAGATAGAAAATGAAGAGGATGACCAGGAGAATGAAAATACAATAAGCAAGAATGAGAATGAAATAAATGATGGGAAAAAGAAAGAAAAAGAAAAAGAAGAAGAAAAAGAAAAAGAAAACCATGAAAAAAATGAAAAAAAAAGATGAAAAGAAAAAGAGTAAGAGTAAGCAGTCTAGAGAAAAGAAGAAAGAGGTAGCTCCATCTAAGGGGAAAGAAGTGTCATATCTGTTGAAACCTACCCTTTGGCGGGAGGGCGACGCGAGGGCTCACGGGTGCGTCTTCCAAGAAAGGAAAATGCGCAGAGTCGCCACCAATGTTTATTCGAAGAAAACGTCGGAAAAACTGGAAAGGTGTGGTCTACGAACTTTAATCGTGAAAGGTTCGGGAGTTGTATTTACGCATGGGGAAGGTATTAGCACCCCACGCGTCCATCACAAGGGACGACAACCTTTAATCAAGTGTGCAAATATGACTTCAATTTGTTTTATTTTCCCTTTTTTTATGTTTTTATGTCTTTTTTGTATTTTTTATCTTTTTGTGGTCGACAATGGTGTTTCCCTTGCTCCTACGTATTCCTCAATTGTGGTGAGGAAATCAGACCTACGTAGTTCTCGCCAATTGTAAAGTTACATGTTGATTTTATGCTTTTGAACAATCCATGTTAATCGATAAAAGCAAAGAGGATCATTTAAGGCGTTGGACCTTAAAACGGTTTTTAGTGATTTTTTGCAGACAAAGCTTGATTTGTGAGTTGATTTTAGCCTTAGTTTCACTTTGGTTATTAGTCAATTGATCCAAGGAAATTTCCAAAGAAAAGCGTCCGATTGATTATTTTGATTATTTTATTCAAAGATATTTTGATTATTTTATTATTATTTTTCAAGATATTTGGTTATTTTATTATTATTTTGCTTTTTTTTTGTTTAACCGAGATTACAGCGTGAATGATCGGTTAGATTTTGTTTTAACAGTGATTAAACGAGATTACAACGTAAATGATCGGTTGAAATTCATTTTATCATTTATTAGGTGAGAAAACGGCTTAAACGATCGGTTAAAGCTTGTTAAAAACGGAAGAAAAGAAACCGAAATTGAACAAAATAAAGATGAAAGCCAAAAAACAAGAAATGAATTAAAAAGTCTCGGATTTGGAAACTTACCCGTTGAAGAATGAAGAACGGACGAAGAACGGTAAAGAACGGAGGAAAACCTTCACGGATTTGCTTACGGAAACCTCTCGGAAGCTTTACGGAAGCACCTCGGCTTGGATTTTCTTCACAGAAACAATGTTTTTTTACCCAAAACAGCTGAAATGCATAGCCAGGGGAATCAGGCACCCTTAGAACAACCCCCTTTTGCCTTTTTATAGGAAAAAGGGGGAGGAGGTTGCCGCCCAGCTCGCTTAGGCAAGCTGGGTTGCTTCCACCTTAAGCAAGAAAATGCCTAGAAACCTCTAGAAGGGCCTAGATTTGAAAATTACTATTTGCACCCCCCATTTTACTAAATACACCCCCCATTGCCCCTTTTTTGCTGATTCTTTTTCCGTAACGTTATGGAACTTCACGAATTACGTAACAATACTTGTTTTCTTTCCGTAATGTCATGAAACTTTACGGATTACGCAACCATCCCCTCTTCGGCTTCTGGAAGGTTATAGAACTTTACGGATTGCGCAATAATGTTTCCTTTCGACTCCCGACATGTCGTGAAACTTCACGGATAGCTTAACGATGGGTGTCAAGTTCCTTGAAGCGGTCAAGCGAAGGTTGCATGCCATCAAACAATGGTCCCCAGACGAAATTAGGGTATGACAATATCCATTGGTACCTTCTAGTTAGGACAAAGAAAGACATCTTGCACGTTTTCTTGACATCTTCAAGAAGCTAGAGATCACCATGCCCTTCGGAGAGGCCTTACAGCAGATGCCACTTTACTCTAAATTTCTGAAGGATAAGCTAACCCGAAGGAGCAAGTATATCCAAAGTGACACAATTGTAGTGGAGGAAAACTGTAATGCTATGATTCAACGCATCCTTCCACCCAAGTACAAAGATCCAGGCAGTGTCACTATCCCTTGCTCGATCGGTGCAGTCTCAGTTGGTAAGGCTCTTATTGATTTAGGAGCCAGCATACATTTGATGCCGCTCTCTTTGGTCAAAGGATGGGAGAGCTGGAGATAATGCTAACCAAAATGACTCTGCAGTTAGCTGATCGCTCCATCACCAAACCGTATGGAGTGATAGAAGACATTTTGGTCCGAGTAAAGCACTTCACTTTCCCTGCCGACTTTGTGGTCATGGACATCGAGGAAGATGTTAATATCCCATTGATCTTGGGACATCCGTTCATGCTAACCGCAAGTTGTTTGGTGGATATGAGAAGAATAAAGTTGGAAATGAGCGTCGAAGATCAAAAGATCAATTTCGATCTATTTGATGAAGAAAAACAAATTTTGGGCCAAAATGTCTGCTTGTAGGTGAAGGAGTTTGAGGAGAAGGCTATGAAGGTAGGAACCAAATTTGATCCAGACCCTTGAGATATCATGCGTCAAGCTAATGATGTTAAAATAGCGCTTCTTGGGAGGAAACCTAGTCCTTTTGAATTCTATTTTCATTGCATTTTTTAGAGTTGGTTTATTTGAGGTTGCATGAAATCATTTTAAGCATGTTTTGTATTGCATAAAAGGGGTTGAACAACTTCTTTGAAGCATTGGACAAAAAATTTAACTTAGAAAAATTTTCAGCAGTCCACTAGCTAAGCGCACATCTCGTGCTAAGCGAATTTTCCTTCTTGCACTGAGCGAGCTCTTACTTGCACTAAGCGCCTTGACCCCTAATCATTAGCTGTTGTGGTCTCACTAATGTGTTCCTCACACTAAGCCCAAAGATTTCTCTGGATTTGAATTCTTTCGAATTGGGCTAAGTGCACAGACTCGCTAAGTGATGTGCCATCATTTTCTTCTATTTTCTAAACCCTTTTTGCACCATTTTAATTATTGATTGGTCTTAATTGTCAATTAATTAGGTAGTTTTATTATTTGGGCCCATTCAGCTAATTTGATGTTTTTAATCTAATTTCAGGAATTAATGAAGCATTGGGCTTGAATCTAGCATTGGGCTTGAATCTAGAATTGGGCTTGGACTTGAAGAGGGCAGACTAATTTATTCTATAAAATTAGATCTTATCTTATCTAGATATTATTTAGATTTGATCTCATCTAGATATTATTTCATCTAGATCTTGTCTTATCTTATCTTATCTAGATTTGATTTGATTTTACTTATGGGCTTGGATTTAAAACATATTTGTAAGCTTTGGGGCTGAAAAAAACTATATAACAGCACCAAGGTTCTAGTTTAGGGCCCCCCCCCTCTCTCCCTCGCGGGAGACTCTCTCTCTCTCCTCTCTCTCTTCTATTTTTCATTTTTAGTTTTAGTCTCTCTTCTCTTTCTCTTTTATTTTCGTTTTTTTACAATTCCAGTTCAGACTTTTAGTTTTATCAATAAAATTTCATTCTCTATTTGATTAATGGAAGGCTAAGTCCGCAGCGTTGTTTTCCCTTGAGGATCAAGCACAGTTCTCTTTGAGGTTCTATTATTACTGTTAAATTCTGTTTAGTTTTTCCTCTTCACTAATTACTTTGAATTTGTTGCTTTTAATTCATGCATGCTTAATGCTTGATTAATTGTCTCTGCGCTTAATTTACGTTCATGCTTAATGATCGTTTATGAGTAATTGGTGTATGTGATGCTTAATCACATAATGAATGCCTTATGTTGAATTTCGCTTAGTAATTTAATTTAGGGTTGGATTAAGTGGTTAAACTGATAAAGGATAAACTCTCGTAACCTAGGATAAGAGACTTGCTTGTGAATCAAGGGGAAGCAACGTGTTTTAATTCTGATATTTTCTAATTCACATATATTCGCTGTTTAATTTACAAAAGCAAACAACCCCCCCCCCCCATCGTTACTGTTACTGTTACTGCAAGTATATTATGAACATTTGGCTTGTCACTGCTCGTTGGGAAACGACCTAGGATCACTTCCTAGTTACTACATTTTAATGTTTATTTGATTCGGGTACGGCCTCGATCAAATTTGGCGCCGTTGCCGGGGAGCAGTGTCCAAAGGTTCATAATAGCTAGCTATTGTTGTGTGTTTAATCCTTTCGTGTTTTATGTTTAATTGTTAGTATTGTGTTAGTATGTGTGTTAGTGTTGATTAGTTCACTGGTATTGATAACAGACAAATCCAGAATCCATATATCTAGGCTAATTAGACTTGTCAGGTTTTAGCGATTTTAATATATAGATTTTAGTCCTTATTTTCATTGTCGGTCTTCCTTAGAAGTAGTTATTCCTTATTTTTTACTGTTGGGTTTTAGGAGTAAGTATTTAGATTTAGTAGATTTAGATCTTATTTATTTGAATTTCTTAGAAGTAGTTATCTTTATCGCAATTTATATATTTTATCATATCTTATCTTTAAATTTTTTATCTTATCTTATCTATTATCTTTATCTTCTATTTTGATCTTTCAATCTTTTATCTTCGAATTTTATCTTTAAATATCTTATCTTTTCTTTTATCTTCTAATTTTATCTTTAAATATCTTATCTTTTCTTTACCTTATCTTCTATCTTCTATTTTAAATTCTTATCTCTTGCTTTTAAATTGGGTTTGCATTAATCTAAATACAAACAAAGTCCCTGTTTCAGTCTTGGGTGTTTTGCTGCGAAGATTGTGCAGCCAAGCAGGAAAGATTGGAGTACCAGGCTTGATGATGCTCTCTAGGCACATCGGACTGCCTACAAAGCACCCATAGGAATGTCTCCTTATCGGGTTGTCTTTGGAAAGGCATGTCATCTTCCAGTGGAAATTGAGCACAAAGCATACTGGGCAGTGAAGACTTGCAACTTCTCTATGGATCAAGCTGGCGAGGAAAGGAAGTTGCAACTGAGTGAGTTAGATGAAATCCGCCTAGACGCCTACGAGAATGCCAAGTTCTACAAAGAAAAGACCAAGAAGTTCCATGATAGCATGATAGTTAAAAAAGACTTTGTGGTTGGGCAAAAAGTGTTATTGTATAATTCTAGGCTTGGACTCATGAGTGGTAAGTTGAGGTCTAAGTGGATTGGTCCTTTTGTTGTTACTAATGTTTTTCCTTATGGTACAGTTGAGATCAAAAGCGACTCCACAAACACGAGCTTCAAGGTCAACGAACATCGACTTAAGCCATTCCTCACGAACCCTTCTTTAGTGGACGTAGTGGTGGAAGAGACTTCCTTACTCCACCCTACTCTTCCTCCACCATGACTTAGGGAGTTTTTCTTTTCCTATCTCCTTCTTTGCTTTTATTACACTTGTCCGATTCTCTTTGATGATTTAATTGTTTTTAATCTTTTAATTGTGCTACATTGAGGACAATGTGTTGTTTAAGTATGGGGGGGGGGGGGGGGGAGTGTTCTTTGGTTTTGCTAGTTTTGTTGGTTTTGTTAATTTGTTAGTTGTGTTAATTTGTTAATGTTGTTAGTTTCGTCGGATTTTCAGTTTAATATTTTGGGTCAATTTTGTGTGCACGTACGACTTTGCATGTTTTTCTTTGAATTATAGGATATGTTCAAGAAATGGGTAATTGTTTTGAAAATAAAAGTTCTTGACATTTTGTGACTTGAAATCCTTGATTCTTCTCTACATGTCATGATAGTTTTGAAAGCTCAATTTGAAAGTGATGATTTTACCTTTGTGAGAATTTGAGCCATCCATCATTATAATCATTTGGTGTGTTTTGCCCCCATTGATTGCTTGCACAATAGCCTTGGCTTGATTCTTGTTGATGCGTCCTAATTCACATGCATATTTGGAAATGATTAAGGCAATTTTGTTCTTATAAGCTTCTAGCCAAATGGACTTACCTTGAATTAATTCCTTTGATAGTCCTTTTGAGCCTTGTTTCCCTTTCCTTGTTTTGAAGCTCACTACAAGCCTTAAGTGAAAAACCATGATATTACCATATCCTTAAGGAATTTTGGAGCTTTGGAATTGTTTTGGGAATAAGTGTGGGGGGTTTTTGTTTCATTGGAAAACTTGTTTTGTTGACTATGCTTCATGATGTATTTTGGGCCATACTTGATGTACATTGTATATTGGTTAAATGTTGGACATGCTGAATGAAATGTTGTTTCTCAAAGGTAAAAAAAAAAAAAAAAGAGAAAAGCAATAAAGTTGAGTGAATAAGATCTTAAATGGCACAAGAATGATGAAACTCTTGGTTCTACTCTTCATGTTTAATTTTTATCTTTACTTCTTTTTATTTTCTTATTTTTTTTTTAATATGCACTTATTCCCCTTTGCTCCTCTATTCCTTTGGGATTTAGCCACTTATTCCATATTTCTCCATACCTTGTCCTTGGCCCCATTACAACCTTAAAAGACCTTTTGATCCTCATGTGCTTGTGTTTATGGTTGATTGTCAATTTTAGAATCTTGCCAAGTTTATGTGGTGTTTGCTTTCATGGGTGCTTTGAGGGTAAATAGTAGCCTAGACACTTGAGAGATAGAGTGTATATCTTGTGAGGCTTTATCACTTTTCATTCTTGAGCTGATTAACTATTTTGCCATGATTGGGTTGCTTGGATGATTTTCATGAATGTCTTGACTTTTTGGATCTCCTTATGTTAGATGTTACCCATTCCTTTTATTCCTTGATGTTCATTGAGAAATATGTGAATGTTTTTGTTTGTCTCCCTCTGATATCCTTGGATTTTGTTCTTTGTTTCATTTTGCCCAGGAGTGCAAAAGGCTAAGTATGGGGGGTTTTGATGTGCCATCATTTTCTTCTATTTTCTAAACCCTTTTTGCACCATTTTAATTATTGATTGGTCTTAATTGTCAATTAATTAGGCAGTTTTATTATTTGGGCCCATTCAGCTAATTTGATGTTTTTAATCTAATTTCAGGAATTAATGAAGCATTGGGCTTGAATCTAGAATTGGGCTTGGACTTGAAGAGGGCAGACTAATTTATTCTATAAAATTAGATCTTATCTTATCTAGATATTATTTAGATTTGATCTCATCTAGATATTATTTCATCTAGATCTTATCTTATCTAGATTTGATTTGATTTTACTTATGGGCTTGGATTTAAAACATATTTGTAAGCTTTGGGGCTGAAAAAAACTATATAACAGCACCAAGGTTCTAGTTTAGGGGCCCCCCCTCTCTCCCTCGCGGGAGACTCTCTCTCTCTCCTCTCTCTCTTCTATTTTTCATTTTTAGTTTTAGTTTCTCTTCTCTTTCTCATTTATTTTCGTTTTTTTACAATTCCAGTTCAGACTTTTAGTTTTATCAATAAAATTTCATTCTCTATTTGATTAATGGAAGGCTAAGTCCGCAGCGTTGTTTTCCCTTGAGGATCAAGCACAGTTCTCTTTGAGGTTCTATTATTACTGTTAAATTCTGTTTAGTTTTTCCTCTTCACTAGTTACTTTGAATTTGTTGCTTTTAATTCATGCATGCTTAATGCTTGATTAATTGTCTCTGCGCTTAATTTACGTTCATGCTTAATGATCGTTTATGAGTAATTGGTGTATGTGATGCTTAATCACATAATGAATGCCTTATGTTGAATTTCGCTTAGTAATTTAATTTAGGGTTGGATTAAGTGGTTAAACTGATAAAGGATAAACTCTCGTAACCTAGGATAAGAGACTTGCTTGTGAATCAAGGGGAAGCAATGTGTTTTAATTCTGATATTTTCTAATTCACATATATTCGTTGTTTAATTTACAAAAGCAAACAACCCCCCCCCATCGTTACTGTTACTGTTACTGCAAGTATATTATGAACATTTGGCTTGTCACTGCTCGTTGGGAAACGACCTAGGATCACTTCCTAGTTACTACATTTTAATGTTTATTTGATTCGGGTACGGCCTCGATCACTAAGCGCAAAAACTTCTCTGGATTTTAATTCTTTCAAATTGCGCTAAGCAAGCCACCTGCACTAAGCGCAACCCACTACTGCATTTAAGGAGCATGTTATTCACTAAGTGCGGCCACTGCCCGCTAAGCGAGAGTTGTAGGCCAATCAGAGCTGCAGAACTCGCTAAGCGTGACTCTTCACGCTAAGCCCAAAATCTTCTTTAGAAAAATTTGAATTTTTGCATTGGGATAAGCGAGTTTGCCCGCTAAGCACGTGTGTTTGGAAACTTAAATGTTATGTATGCTCGCTTACCGAGTTGATGCACTAAGTGAGGCATTTGAAACCGCCAAAAATAAGGCATAACTGCCTTTGGCAGTTACATTTTCATTTGTGCTTTTAAACTGCATTTTGGCATTTCGTGGGTATTTTTCTTCTCTGCATTGTGCTCTCACCCTTTGCCTGCTCTCCTTGCTTCTTTGCATCCAATTTCAGCGATCCAAGTAAGCTTCCCTTAACCTTGTTTTTAATTTTTGTTTTAAACCTTAGGATAGTTAACTTAGTTTACTACTTTAAAGCTTTGATTTTCATTTTGATTGCATGATGTTAGGTTAGATGTTAGTCAGAATAGTGTTAGGGGTTTTGATTTGCATACAATGTATGTCATTTTGACATGTTTTGGTTAGGATTTGATGGTCTAATAGAGGCCTAAGTTGAGGGGGCTGAAAGAGCCCTAATTTTTTTGGAATTGGCAATAAACGCACTAAGTGTGCCTTGCTGCACTAAGCGAGTTCATCACTTTTTTGATGAATATCTGGGTTTCCAGATGAACTCGCTAAGCGCGGTTGTGCGCTAAGCGAGTAATGTGTTTCAGACACTTACAAAAATTTTCATTGCTTTCGTGTTTGTGGCTAAGTGAGCTTGTTCACTAAGCCACTCAGCCCTGCTGGCTGAATAAGCCTGGGCTAAGCGAGCCCTGTCGCGCTAAGCGCAATTGACTCTCTGTTTATGTAATTGTTGGAATTGGGCTTAGCGAACCTTCTCGCTAAGCCATTTTTTGTCCACTAGTGTTGTCGCGCTAAGCGTGTCTGGCCGTGCTAAGCGCAATTTTGTTTCTCTTATGGAATTGAGCTTAGTGAGCCTACTCACTAAGCCAATTCTGCAAAAAAATTTGATCTGTGTCAACTCGCTAAGCGCGTGGCTGTTGCGCTAAGCGCTTGAGTAATTTTTCATAAGGCGCGCTAAGCGCATTTGTCACGCTAAGCGCCCAATCTGAATTTCAGTTTTATTTTTCAGCTTGTCATTTGAAATAAAACTTGTTTTAACTTAGTTTTTGCGTTTCTTTTGTGCAAATGGCTTCTAGAAAAAGGAAAGTTGTAGCTTCTACGCCCCAGCCTCACTACGATACTCACAGATTCACCTCTGAGGACGCCTGGAATCGCTATGCCGACAACATTCTTGGTCGGAACATCCTTCCGGAAAGGAACCTGAAGCTTTTTGTCACAGAGTTTGATGAGTTCAGGACAGAGCTAGTCAGAAGAAACTAGCACAGGACGCTGACCAACCTCATGGAAGGGAGCATAGATGTGGCTTTCGTGAAGGAATTTTATGCTAATCTTTATGTCCCAAGGGATAAGCATCAAAAGCAAGTTAGGGCCAGAGGGCATTTAATTAAGTTTGATGCAGATTCCCTCAACACTTTTCTGGAGACTCCAATTGTTCTAGAGCCAGGGGAAACTCTTCCTACTTACTCCAAGTTCTGCAGACTGAGACCAGACCCTCAAGAGCTGGCTGCCTGACTTTGTATCCCTGGAAGGGGATTTGATCTGAATGTTGAGGGCCTGCCATGGAAGTTGCTAAGGAAGGACCTCACTACTCTGGTGCAGACTTGGAGCGTTCTGTCTTAATTCAACCTTGCCCCTACATCACACACTTCTAATATGAACTTGGATAGGGCAAGATTGGTATATGGATTAGTGATGAAGATGGACATGAATGTTGGAGCCCTTATCTCTGGACATATCACTCTTATGGCTTAGTCCAACTCCTCGAGGCTCGGATTTCCAGCCCTCATCACTGCTTTATGCATGGCCCGAGGAGTCACCTCAGATTCTTTGACTTTTGAGTCCCTCAGCCCAACCATTAACTTGGCTTACATAAAAGAAGAACTGCTAGAACTTGGACAACCCCACGGTCAGCTTTCCAGGGACCCGCAAGGCCAGGGCTAGAGGATCTGAGGGTCCATTTTTTGTTGCTCCCCAGACATCTACTACACCAGCTCCTATTCCTTCAGCACCAGTTCCTGCTACTTCCGGTCCCTCTGTGCTCCCCAGAGCATTCACTAGGTTAAATAACTGGTGATGCAGAGTTTGCATAGTTTGGCTCAACATCAGCCAATTATGAGCATGGAGGAGTTTTATTTGCAGGTGGCCTGACCAGGAGTCCAGCCTTCTTCTCATGGAGGAGGTGAGTGATGCAATCCTACCCCCCAAGGGAATTGGATAGTGTTAGACAAGTGGCCTCAGATATCTTAAGAAGGGGGGTTGAATTAAGATATTGCAAACTATTTCCCCAATTAAAATTTCTATTTCAATTTCAATGCAAGTTGCAAGTTCCCTTAAAAACAATGGACTTTTAAATAATGATTCAAATAGAACAATCAGAATGTAAATATAAAGCAATAATAAAAGTGTTTAAGGGAAGAGAAAATGCAAACTCGAATTTATACTGGTTCGGCCACACCCTTGTGCCTACGTCCAGTCCCCAAGCAACCCGCTTGAGAGTTCCACTATCTTGTAAAATCCTTTTACAAGTTCTGAACACACAAGGACAATCCTTCCTTTGTGTTCAGATTTCTTTACAACAAGAGACCCTCGGTCTCCCAATCCCCTTTGAGAATTTAGAAAGAAGAGAAGAATAAATCTCTCTTGAAAGAGATAGATTTTACAATCTGAGCACTCAATTAATTCCTTATTGAATTGCAAGTGTATTGTGTTGGATTGAGTGGCCTCAGAATAATTAAGAAGGGGGGTTGAATTAATTATTCCTAAACCTTTACTAATTAAAAAATTACACTTCTAAGGCTTTTACTAAATTGTTAAGAGAATGAGGAGTAGAAGAGAAACTTAACAGAAAGTAAAAGCGGAAATTAAATGCACAGCGGAAAGTAAAAGAGTAGGGAAGAAGGAAACAAACACACAAGAGTTTTTATACTGGTTCGACAACAACCCATGCCTACATCCAGTCCCCAAGCGACCTGCGGTCCTTGAGATTTCTTTCAACCTTGTAAAAATCCTTTTACAAGCAAAGATCCACAAGGGATGTACCCTCCCTTGTTCTCTTTGAACCTAGTGGATGTACCCTCCACTAGAACTGATCCACAAGAGATGTACCCTCTCTTGTTCTCAGTCAAACCCATGTAGATGTACCCTCTACTTGTACCACAAAGGATGTACCCTCCAATGTGTTGAGACAAAGATCTCAGGCTGTTAAACCTTTGATACTTTGTGAATGGGGATACAATAGAATTCTCAGGCGGTTAGTCCTTTGAACACTTTTGTATTAGGGAAAGGGAAGAATCAAAAGAATTCTTAGACTGTGTCGTTTTGAATTCTTTGACAAGGGAGAAGGGAGACACAAAAGAATTCAGGCGGTTAGTCCTTTGTTCTTTTGGAAAAGGGAGAAGAGAGACTCAAAAAGAATTCAGGCGGTTAGTCCTTGGCGAATTTTTTTTGGCAAAGGGAGAAGGGAATGAAAAGATGAATAGCACAAGTTTTCAAGGTTTGGAAAACCAGAAAACTTCAGAAAGCTTTTGGTTCAAAGAAGAAGAAGAAGTTCAAAGAGATTCAAGGCTTGTAAAGGATTGATTGGAAAAGTAAAAGTATAAAAGAATGAATTCATTAAATTTGCAAAACAAAGCCTTGCTTTTATAGACTCTTCGTGTCTGGTCAAGAAGACCATTTAGAAGAGTTATAACTTTTAGAAAAACTTAAAACCAATTTGAAAAAGTCAAAAACCTTTTGAAGAGTTACATCTTTTGATTTATTCATAAACAGTCACTGGTAATCGATTACCAAATTAGTGTAATCGATTACACAAGGTTTTTAAGTGAAAGGATGTGACTCTTCACATTTGAATTTGAATTTCAACGTTCAAGGGCACTGGTAATCGATTACCAAAACATAGTAATCGATTACAGCTTTTTGAAAATAATTGGAACGTTGTAAATTCAGTTTGAAAACTTTTTCAAACTCATTTTGCTACTGGTAATCGATTACAACAATATGGTAATCGATTACTAGAGAGTAAAAACTCTTTGGTAAAAGGTTTTGTCAAAAATTCATGTGCTATTCAAAGCTTTGAAAAAACTTTTTAATACTTATCTTGATTGAGTCTTCTCTTTATTCTTGAATCTTGAGTCTTGAATCTTGATCTTGATTCTTGAGATCTTGAATTCTTCTTGATTCTTATCTTGAACTCTTGAATTGTTCTTGATTCACTTGAGTTGTTCTTTGATTGATCTTTGAGCTTTTTGTCATCACCTTTGTCATCATCATTGTTATCATCAAAACACCTTTGAATCACCTTTGATTCACCATGAAGCTTTGCTTCTACATATTGGCCAAGGAATTCTTAAGAGGTTGAAATGTTTTTGCTCTTTGAGAGAATAAGACTTTTTGTTATGAAAAATCTCTGAGCAAATTCATGTTTCACGTCACATATATATAGACCTTTGGTGGCCATGTAAAAACCATTTGAAAAGATGTCACTCTTAGAAATAATTTTCTAAAAATCTCCTCTGGTAATCGATTACAGGATTTGTGTAATCGATTACAGGTTTTAAAATTTGAATTAAAACGTTTATTAACTCCTGGTAATCGATTACCAATATTGTGTAATTGATTACACAGTCTAAAATTTGAATTCAAATTCTTAATAACTGTTGTAAACCATTTTTGGCCACTGGTACATCCTCTGGTAATCGATTACGAGAGAATAAATCTCATGAAAAACACTTTTTAACTTAAATTACTTGTCCAAACCTTTTGCTATTTCAATTAGGAATTCCCTTCCTAAAATATTAGTGATCATCTTGATGTTGTGTCTTGTATTCTTGAATCATTGTCTTGAGTTAAACTTGAAAAGTGCATTTGCATCAAATCATCATGATCATCATCAAAACATCAAAGTCATTTGCTTCTACAGATAGAAGACTCCAAGAAGATTGGGCCAAAGATGCAAGAGAAAGCCCTAGGGTTCTCATGAGCCTTAGGGTAGATTTCGGGCCCATGGGCTAAGTATGAGCCCACTTATCTTTGTACATATTAGATTAAGGTTTCATTAATTTTGGGCCTTGCATTTAGGGCTCCATAATGTAGGTAGGGTACCCTAGAAATGTAGGAGTTTCTAGCCCTTGTATTTTAGGGCACCTAGACTAGTTTTTGTATTAGGGGTAGTTTTGTAATTTCACATGCATTAAGTGAATATTTGATGTGTGTGTTGAGAAATAAATTTAATTGAATTGGGAGAAGCCCAATCCAATTAAATTTTAGAGGGGGAGGTGAGCATTTGCTTGCTACACCCCATTGCCACATCATATGGTCACACTTTGTGCATGTCCTTCATGCTTTACATGCCTCATGACACCTAAGCACACTTAGTGGAGAATCTTGGACTTGATCTTGGATTAGTGGGCTGAACCATATCTGAAATTCACTAATCATAATTAGTGGAATTTTGGCTCCAAAATTTGGCTCCACAAATTCAAGTGAAATTTGAATAGAAAATTTCCCTCCAATTTTGTGTGACACTTAGGCTATAAATAGATGCCATGTGTGTGCATTTTTCCAACTTTGATCATTTGAAAATTAAACTTCAGATTTCATAGCTCTTTTAGAGCACAACATTTCGTGCTCTTCTCTTCCTCTCCCTTCATTCAACTCCTTTTTTCTCCAAGCTCTTATCCATGGCCTCCTATGGTGGTGAGCTTCTTCTTGACTCATCTTCTCCTTGAAGTGGTGTCTCCTCTCTCTCTGCCTTCTCCATTCCGCTGCCATTTATCTTCCAAGAAGCAAAGGAATACATTGATAAAGAAGATCCTAGGCCTACAAGCTCCAATGGAGCTTACATCAGTGAGGCCTTCGCAGCTTAGAAGCCTCAACCAGATCCGGAGACTACACCTGTTGCTCAGGAGGATGATTTAGAGGCCAGTCCCCCAGAGTCATTTGTACCAGAAACTGATCCAGAGGCAGATCCAATGATTGTGGAGGCCAGTCCGTAGGCATCACCAGTATCTACACCAGTGTAGGAGCTGAGCACCCCGCAAGGATCACCAGCAGGCACACCTGTGCTGCACTTGATCGATGATGAGGCCATGGATCAGGACCCACCGTAGGACCAGTGACAGGATTTCTACTTTCCTATCTTCTGAACACTTTCATTATTATTCTATTGAGTGAATAGGCAATTTAGTCCCTGAGATTGTACCCATTTTGCATATTAGTCCCTAACTTAATATTAAATTCAAAATAGTCCCTATCCTTGCAAAAGTGTTGCAAAATAGTCCTTCCGTTAAATTTTAAAGTAACACCGTTAGTGAGGTCAATTTTAGTGCCACGTGGACTATCCACGTGGCACTAAAGGATGACGTGGCATGACACGTGGACGTGTCTGATGCCACGTCATTTGATGATAACAAAATGAGTAAATATGAAATTTAATCCCTGACTTTGTACCCTTGTTGCATATTAGTCCCTAACTTAATGAAAAATTCAAAATAGTCCCTATCTTTTACATAAGTATTGCAAAATAGTCCTTCCGTTAAATTTTAAAGTAATGTTGTTAGTAAGGTCAATTTTAGTGTCACGCCATTTGATGATGATAGAATGAGTGACTTCTTCAAATTTGATGGTTTTGAACCAATTGAGGAATATATACGAAAAAGAACTCACACACACTTGCATAAATAAAAAGAATCAAAAATCCACAGCAACAACCTTATCTCTATAGCTGTCAACACCAATGGGCGATGTCTGCATAACCATTCTCTTTTCCTCTTTTTTTTTCTTCAATTACCATCAATGTATCATTCTGGGTTCTGATTTTTTTGTGAGAAAAACAAAGTGGAGGAGAAAAAAGCAAATGAAGAAGAAAAGAAAGAAGAAGAGAAAAAATCAGAGGAATCAAAAGATGACAAGGAATCCAAGGAGGAATCTACGCTGTCAGAAATCGTGCTAGGCACAACCTTTGCAATGCATGGACACTTTAAGCATGATTTCTAGCATCTTTTAAGTTAGGGACTATTTTGCAACACTTATGCAAAAGATAGGGACTATTTTGAATTTTTCATTAAGTTAGGGACTAATATGCAACTGGGGTACAAAGTCAGGGACTAAATTATCTATTTACTCGTTTTGTTATCATCAAATGACGTGGCATCAGGCACGTCCACGTGTCATGCCACGTCATCCTTTAGTGCCACGTGTATAGTCCACGTGGCACTAAAATTGACCTCACTAATGGCGTTACTTTAAAATTTAACGGAAGGATTATTTTGCAACACTTATGCAAAGATAGGGACTATTTTGAATTTAATATTAAGTTAGGGACTAATATGCAAAATAGGTACAATCTCAGGGACTAAATTGCCTATTCACTCTTATTCTATTTTTAGTACACTTTTTAATTTGGTTTTATATTTATGTTTCCGTTTTTAAAATCCAGTTTATAGTTTTACTTTAGTTTTTTTTATTGCATGGTAGCTTGCTTTAAGCTAGTTTAAACAGTATATTTCATTTTATCCAGTGGTTTGATGTTTGATTTTGAAAAATTCAGTGTTTGTTGGTTTGAATTGATCGATTACATGATTTGAGTGAATTGGAATGTGTAAATCATATGTTTTGAATAAGCATGCAGTGATTAGAAGAGAAAGAACATGGATTAGGATCATGAATGAAAATGTTAGTTAGTTTAACAATTTGATTGTGAAGGTACTCATTAACCATAACCCGGTGAGTGTGTGATCTTGAATTGTGAGAGAACGACCAGCATTAAGTAATGATTTTTGCATGAATCACTGATTATGGAATGAATGCTTGACTTTGAAGATGATGAAGGCCATGTTTTGTGTGAATTAACCACTTAGCCAAAAAGCTTACCTTGTGAATGAATGACATATCATTTGCACCGATGATTGAGCTAACAATCTGATTGTTTGATAGAACCTTGAATCTATGGATTACATCTCCATCTACCTTGTCTTAGGTTGTAGGAGAGCATTATGGTTCAAAGCAAATTTGTCCCAAATTTGGGGGAGTTTATTGGGTGATAGCTTCTAATGGTAAGAAAATATCAGCACACACAGTAAGTCAATAAGCAGAAAGTAAAGAGCTATTGTTAAAAAAAAAAACCTGTAAGTTTTCAAAATAAAAGTGTGTGTGTTGTTATCTAAGAAGAAGTGAAGCTAAGTGCTTTAAGGCAAGCTGGAAATAAAAAGAAAAAAAAAGTTTATCTAAGGATGGATGCTCTCCTAGAACTTAAGCCTTTGAATCCTAGAAAAACCATGATTTATTTGTAGCCCAACCTTATTACAAGCCTATTAAAGTCCTTCAGATTCAGTTTGTGTGTTTTTGACTGTATGGCATGAGATGAAGTGCAAAGATTGAGACTTATGTTGGTTGTTGATTGATGGAAAGCCTAAACACTTGTGCTTGAGTGAAACAGTGACCATGAGGCTTTGGTTGATGATCCTTCCTTGATACCTGCCATTCTTGCTAGCTTATTTTAGCTGTGATGCTTAATAATCATGTCCATATCTTTGAAAAGCTGCATGTCTTGTGAGAAGCTGCTGACTGAAACATTGTATGCAATTCATGTCATGTGATTGAATTGTTTGGAACAAACACCTTGTGAATAACCACTGTGAGTTTGTCACTTGAGGACAAGTGAACTGTTCTTTCTTTGCTTGAGGACAAGCAAAACTGTAAATTTGGGGGAGTTTGTTAGTCATCTTTTACGACTAACTTTTGTATAGAAAAATTTTCAAAAATGTATTTATTTCTCCCAATTTATAGTTCTTTTTGGTAGCATTGTAAATATTTCTTGTTTAGTTTTTATATTTGCTCAGTAGAAGCTTTCCATATGAATTTAATGTAAATTTCACTTCAATTCCAGGTAAAAAGGAGAAAAAATTAAAGGTGTAAAAGTTGTTGTCTCGCTAAGCCTGGACCGTTTGCTTAGCGAGACTCAACCGCTAAGCGAGACATCAGCCGCTTAGCGAGTGAGATGAATATTGAAGACAATCTGCCATGTCATCACGCGCTCAGTGCGTCAGCAGCTCGTTTAGTGAGAAGATTGTCTCTTCTACGCTTAGCGCAAGAATGGCACTAAGCCAAATTTCACTTACTCGCGCTAAGCGCGCCTTCATGGAAAAAAAGCCCTTTTTAAGCCTGAATTGTAGAGAATGAAGAGGGGGGGGGTTTGAATAGACTGCGTGAGCCTAGTGCTGAACGAAGAACAAAGGAAAAGTTGAGCAAGGAAGAAAAAGGCCCTAACTTTTAGGTAGATTTTAGGTTTTAGGAGTGATTCCTAGGTTCCTAGAGGTGGAGGAGACATCCCCATTGCTTTGTAATATGGTATTTTCTCTGAAACCCTTTTCCTATTTGTGAAAGGTACTTCCTTGTAATGGAGGGCTAAAATTCTTTGTTGGGAAATTCTGTTGAGTGCTTGATGTAAATATTATTACTATCTATTTGAAGTTGTTTTTATGTGTTCAATGTTTCTATCTGCGCCTATGTTATGCATGCTTGTGGCTTGATCACCCATTTGTGTGTAAGGTTAGGAGCTTTAGCATTGGAAAATGTACTACATCCTTAGAACTAGATAGGACAAGGCTAGGTTATCGAACTGCTGGACACGGAGTACGTTAATTTAGTTTTTATCATGTTGTAATTGTAATATTGTTCGGTTAGGCTAAGTTCAACAAGAGACATCTGTGAACAAAGTTTATTTTGAATTAGGCCAAACTTGCGAGACATCAGTGTTTGGTATTTGTGCCTTCAGCATAGAACACCGAAATAATTTCAAGTAGAGAAAACCCTAATTGCATCAAGTATCTCAGTAGAAGGTTCCAACGCTTTTACATATCTGTTTTCACACTCACTTGCTCACAATTATTGCTTTTACTTAGAATAGAATTACTTTTGTTTTTACTTCATGATAATCAATTCTTTACACAAATGCCTATTTACTGAATAATGCTTTGCCAAGTAAAACAAGTTCCCTGAGTTCGATACTCGGTTCACACCATTTTAATTATTTACTTGACAACCCGGTGCGCTTGCCGATTAGATTTCACATCCGAAAGAACAAGTAGTACTAGGATGCGAACACTTACCTTCGTCTTGATTTGGGTGTGACATTGATCACCACTCAAAATGAAACTTCATTTATTTTCTGACGTGTAGGATGACAAGATGCATATGCATGCATGCTTATGATTAGGCAGTTTAAACACAACAATTAAACAAGTGTTATTATGTTCAATTTTACTTAAATGCTATGGCACCCCATTGATGGAGCCAAATGGCTCCGGTTTCAAGATCGAGAGTGTGTACTCTAAAGAAAAAGACACAACACAAGAAGTTGAAATGCAAATCATCAATCCAATGTTTATTAATGTTGCGATCATGGTTTACAAAGGATTGGAAGACTTTGGAGATTCCAATGAGTCTTTGGAGAAAAATCATGCATTGAACTCTCAAGTTGCCCCAAGTACTAAGCATAATATCATTTGGCGATATCGGAATTCACGGGCGAAGGCAACTCTTCATTGTCCATGCTGACAAACACCAACACTCCTTCCGAAAATGCCTTCTTCACGATGAATGGTACTTCATAATTCGGAGCCCATCTTCCCCTATTATCTTTCTGGGCTTGGGATACTTTCTTCAAGATGAGATCCCCTTCATTGAACTTGCATGGGCATACCTTCTTGTCGAAATATTTCTTCACTTGGCTTTGATATAACCGTCCATGGCTCATGGTGGCCAATCTCTTACCCTCTATAAGATTCAGTTGATCAAAGCATGCTTGGGCCCATTCTGACTCTTTCAACACTGACTCTGCCAGAATTCTTAAAGAGGCAACCTCTACTTCAAATGGCAACACAACCTCCATCCCATATACCAAGGAGAACGGAGTTGCCCCAGTTGATGTGCGTACTGAGGTTCGATAACCATGCAGCGCGAAAGGGAGCATCTCGTGCCAGTCCTTGTATGACACAGTCCTTTTCTGAACTATCTTCTTGATGTTCTTATTAGCAGCCTCAACTGCCCCATTCATCTTAGGCCTGTAAGGCGTGGAATTATGGTGTTGGATCTTGAAATCCTCACACATTTCCTTCATCATCTTGTTGTTCAAATTGGTGGCATTATCCATGATAATCTTCCTGGGAAACCCAAGCCTTGGGCTCAATAGCTCCAATCACGTCTATTCCCCACATAGAGAATGACCATGACGCTGCCAAGACGTTCAATGGCACGGGCATAGCATTGACATTGTCCGCGAATGCCTGGCACTTGTGGCATTTTCTTACATGGTTACAACAATCGTTTTCCACGGTGAGCCAGTAATATCCTGCCCTCAGGATCTTTTGGGCCATAGCGTCCCTATTGGCATGTGTTCCAAAGGAACCCTCGTGAACTTCTACCAGCATCTGCTCAGCCTCCCTAACATCCACGCATCGGAGCAAAACCATGTCATGGTTCCTATTGTACAGAATGCTTCCACTTAGGAAGAAACTGACTGCTAACCTTCTCAATGTTCTATTGTCATTGTCGGAAGCCCCCTGTGGGTATCCTTGTGATGCAATCCCATCCCCCAAGGGCATTGGATAGAAGACTCCAAAATGATTGGGCCAAAGATGCAAGAGAAGGCCCTAGGGTTCTCATAAGCCTTAGGGTAGATTTCGGGCCCATGGGCCAAGTATGTGCCCACTTATCTTTGTATATATTAGATTAAGGTTTCATTATTTTTGGGCCTTGTATTTAGGGCTCCATAATGTAGGTAAGGTACCCTAGAAATGTAGGATTTTTCAGCCCTTGTATTTTAGGGCACCTAGACTAGTTTTTGTATTAGGGGTAATTTTGTAATTTCATATGCATTAAGTGAATATTTGATGTGTGTGTTGGAAAATAAATTTTAATTGAATTGGGAGAAGCCCAATCCAATTAAATTTTAGAGGGGGAGATGAGCATTTGCTTGCTACACCCCATTGCCACATCATATAGTCACACATTGTGCATGTCCTTCATGCTTTACATGCCTCATGACACCTATGCACACTTATTGGAGAATCTTTGACTTGATCTTGGATTAGTGGGCTGAACCATAGCTAAAATTCACTAATCATAATTAGTGAAATTTTGGCTCCAAAATTTGGCTCCACAAATTCAATTTCAAATTCAAGTGAAATTTTAATAGAAATTCAAATTTTCCTCCAATTTTGTGACACTTAGGCTATAAATAGAGGTCATGTGTGTGCATTTTTTAAACTTTGATCATTTGATAATTACACTTCAAAGTTTAGACCTCATTTAAGGCACAAAATTTCGTGCTCCTTCTCTCCCTCTCCCTCTCCCTCTCCCTCCACTCATCTTCTCCTACCTTCAAGCTCTTATCCATGACTTCTTATGGTGGTGAGCTTCTTCTTTACTCATCTTCTCTTTGAAGTGGCATCTCCAATCATCTTTCTTCCTTCTCCCTTCCGCTGCCATTGAACATCAATAAGCAAAGGACTCCATTGATAAAGAAGATCCAAGGTTACAAGCTCCACATGGAGCTACATCACCTTGTCTTCGATGTATCGCTTGATTTTGAAGTACCAAGGTTTACCATCTTGCTCTTCTTCTATCATGCAGCAATGTGCGGGCTTGCCGCGACATCTGAACTCGATGTATGGAAAGTCCCCGTGCAAGGTCAGCTGAAACATGGGGGTTTAAATTTTCCTAGGACTTCTCTATTTGATTTCGAGCGTTGTGATATATGATGGGCCCCAATCGGGCATCCCAATCAAAAGTGGTGGTCATTTGAATTTATCGAGGGCTTCCTTGTTCGATTTTGAGTGTTTGGATATAATATGGGACTTAATCGAGAATCCAGTAAAATGTTATGGGAGTTTGAATTTTCTTAGGGTTTCCTTTTTTATTTTAAGCGTTTTGATATATTATGGGCCTCAATTAGGCATTCCAGTCAAAAGTTATGGTCGTTTGAATTTGCTAGAGCTTCCTTATTCCATTATGAGCGTTTCAATATATTATGGGCATTAATCGGGTATCCTAGTGAAACGTTATGGCCGTTTGAAATTCCCTAGGGCTTCCTTGTTCAATTTCGAGCATGTCCATATATTATGGGCCCCAATCAGGCATCACAATCCAAAGATATGTCTATTTGATTTAGAAGGGATTCCTCGTTCAATTTTGAGCATTTCGATATATGATAGGCCTCAGTCAGGCATCCCAGTCAAAAGTATTGTTCGTTTGAATTTGCTCAGGAATTTTTCTTTTTCAATTTAAAGTGTTTTGATATATAATGAGCCTTAATCGGGTATCACAATCAAAAGTTATGGCTATTTGAATTTTCCCAAGACTTGGTTGTTCGATTTAGAGCGTTTTGATATATTATATGCCTTAATCACACATCCCAGTCAAAATTTATTACCTTTTGAATTTTACTTGGGCTTCCTTGTTCAATTTTGAGTGTGTCCATATATTATGGGCCCCAATCAAGCATCCCAAAACAAAGATATGTTTGTTTGATTTGGAAGGGATTCCTGGTTCAATTCTGAGCGTTTCGATATATGATGGGCCTCAGTCGGGCATCCCAAAAATAGTATTTGTCATTTGAATTTGCTCAAGGCCTTTTCTTTTTCGATTTAGAGCATTTTGATATATAATGAGCCTCAATCGGGTATCGCAATCAAAAGTTATGGTTATTTGAATTTTCCCAAGGGTTGGTTGTTCGACTTAGAGCGTTTTGATATATTATATGCCTCAATTGTGCATCCCAGTCAAAATTTATTGTTGTTTGAATTTTACTAGGGCTTTCTATTTCAATTTCTAGTGTTTAGTATATTACGATCCTCAATCAAGCATCCTAGTTAAAGGGTATGGTCGTTTGAGTTTCCCCAAGACTTCCTTGTTCAATTTTGAGCATTGTGAGATATTTTGGGAATCAATCGGGCATCCTAGTCAAAAGTTATGGCCATTTGAAATTTCCCAGGGCTTCATTGTTTGATTTCAAGTGTTTCGATATATGATGGACCCCAATCAGGAATCCCAGTCAAAAGTTGTGGTTGTTTCAATTTTCCTAGGGCTTCCTATTTTGATCGACTGTTTCGATATATCATAGGCCCCAGTCGGGCATTCCCGTGAAAAATTATGGCTATTTGAAGTTTCCCAATGCTTCCTATTTCAATTTCGAGCATTCAATATATTATGGTACTCAATCAAGCATTCAATCAAAAGTTATTGCCGTTTGAATTTCCCAAGGATTCTTATTTCAATCTCTAGCATTCAGTATATTCTTATTTTAATTTCCAGCGTTCAGTATATTTGGACATCCCAGTCAAAGGGTATGGTCGTATGAGTTTCCCCAAGGCTTCCTTGTTCAATTTTGAGCGTTGTGGGATATTTTGGGAATCAATCGGGCATCCTAGTTAAAAGCTATTGTCATTTGAATTTCAACATGGCTTTGTTGTTTGATTTAGAGTGTTTCTATATATTATGAGCCTCAATCAGGAATCCCAATCAAAAGTTGTGGCCATTTGAAATTTCCCAAGGCTTCCTAGTTCTATTTTGGTCATTTTTATATATTATCGGCCTCAATCGGGCATCCCAGTTAGTCATTTGAATTTGGCAGGGGCTTCTTTGTTTGATTTTAAGAATTTTAATATATGATGGACCCCAATAGTGATTCCTTGTCAAAAGTAGTGGTCGTTTGAAGTTTCCCTTGGCTTCCTTGTTTGATTTGGCGTGTTATTGGCAACAATTGGGCATCTTCGTAAAAACTTGTGGCTGTTTTAATTTACAGAGTTCTTCCTTGTTCAATTTCGAGCATTGTGATATATTATGTGCCTCAATCGGGCATCCCCGTCAAAACTTATGACCGTTTGAATTTGCTCAGGGCTTCCTTGTTCAATTTCAATATATGATGGGCCCCAATCCGACATCCCAATCAAAAGTTGTGGCCATTTGAATTTTCCCAAGGCTTCCTTCTTTGATTTTTAGTGTTTTGATATATTATGAGCCTCAATCGAGCATCCCAGTCAATAGTTGTGGTCGTTTAAATTTGCCTATGGTTTCGTTTTTGGACTTCTGGCATTTCACTATTTGATGGGCCTATATTAGGCATTCTAGTCAAAATTTATGGTCATTGGAATTTGTCAAGGGCTTCCTTGTTTGATTTCGAGTGTTTCAATATATTATAGGCCTTAATTGGTCATCCTAGTCAAAAGTGATGGCCGTTAGAATTTCCGCAGGACTTCCTTTTATGATTTCTAACATTTCAATATTTGATGGACCCATATCAGGCATTCTAGTCAAAAGTTGTGGATGTTTGAATTTGCCCTGAGCTTTCTTATTGAATTTCGAGCATATTATAGGCCTTCATTGGGCATCCCAGTCAAAAGTGATGCAATTGAAATTTTCGCAGGGCTTGTTTCATTTTGAGAATTGTGATATATTATGGACCTAAATCGGGCATCCCTGTCAAAACTTATGGCCGTTTGAATTTTCCCAAGGCTTCCTTGTCCCATTTCCAGCGGTGCCATATATGATGGGCCCCAATCGAGCATTCCAGTAAAAAATTGTGGCTGGTTGAATTTGCCAAGGCTTCCTAGTTCCATTTTGAGCATTCCGATATATGATGGGCCCCAATTGGTCATTCTAGTCAAAAGTTGTGGCTGCTCGAAGTTTCTTAGGGCTTCATTGTTTGATTTTGAGCATTGTGATGTATTATTGGCAACCATCGGGTATCCCTGTCAAAACTGATGGCCATTTAAATATAACCAGTGCTTCCTTGTTCAATTTTGAGCATTGTGATATATTATGGGCCCCAATCAGGCATCCCTGTCAAAACTTATGGTTGTTTGAATTTGCCCATGGCTTCCTTGTTCCATTTTAAGTGTTGCGATACATGATGGCCCCCAATCAGGCATCCCAGTCAAAAGTTGTGGTTGTTCGAATTTGCCCAGGGCTTCCTTTTTCGATTTATAGCGTTACGATATATTATGGGCCTATATCGAGCATCCAATCAATAGTTGTGGCTGTTTGAATTTGCCCAGGGAATCTTTTTCTGATTTCTAGGGTTTCAATATTTGATGGGCCCATATCGAGCATCCCAGTCTAAAGTTGTGGAGGTTTGAATTTGTCCAGGGCTTCCTTTTATATTTCTTGCTTTTCAATATATTATGGGCATCAATTGGACATCACAGTCATTAGTTGTGGTCATTTGAATTTGCCAAGGGTTTCCTTGTTTGATTTTGAGCTTTTGGATATATTATAAGGGTCAATTGGGAATCCTTGTAAAAAATTATGGCCGTTTGAATTTACCAAGGGCTTCCTTGTTCGATTTTGAGTGTTTCGATATATTATGGGCCTCAATCGGGAATCCCAATCAAAAGTTTTGGCAGTTTGAATTTGCCTTGGGCTTCCTATTTAAATATCTAGGGTTGTGAGATATTATGGCCCTTACTCGAGCATTCCAGTCCAAAGTGGCTGTTTGAATTTGCCCATGGCTTTCTTGTTCCATTTTGAGTGTTGCGATATATGATGGGCCCCAATCTAGCCTCAAAGTCAAAAGTTATGGTCGTTTCAATTTGCTTAAAGCTTCCTTTTTTTATTTCTAGCACTTCGATATATAATGGGCATCAATGGCGTATCCCAATAAAAGGTTATGGCCGCTTGAATTTGCCTAGTGCTTCAATATATTATGGACTTCAATCGGGCTTCCCAATAATTAGTTTTAGCCGTTTGAATTTTCATAGGGAATTCTTTTTCAATTTCTAACATTTTGATAAATTATGGGCCTCAATCAGGCATCCCAGTCAAAAGTTATTGTCGATTGAATTTGTCTTGGGCTTCCATGTTCGATTTAGAGAGTTTTGATATATTATGAGTCTTAATCTGGCATCCCAGTCAAAAGTTATGACCATTTGAATTTGCCTAGGGCTTCCTTTTTCGATTTTTATCGTTTCAATATATGATGAGCCCATATCGAGCATCCCAATCAAAAGTGGTGGCCTTTTGAATTTGCCAAGGCTTCCTTTTTTTATTTCTAGCATTTCGATATATTATGGGCCTTAATCAGGCATCCTAATTAAAAGTTATTGCCTTTTTAATTTCCCTAGGGTTTTTTTTTTATTTTGAGCATTTTGATATATTATGTGCCTTAATATGGCATCCTAGTCAAAAGTTATGGTTGTTTGAATTTTCCCAAGGCATCCTTGTTCAATTTCTAGAATTGTGATATATTATGAGCCTCAATCGGGCATCCCAGTCAAAAGTTACGATTGCTACAATTTGCTCAGGGCTTCCTTGTTCGATTTCGAGCGTTTCAATATATAATGAGCCTCACTCAGGCATCCTAGTCAAAAGTTATGCCTATTTTAATTTGCCTAAGGCTTCTTTGTTCCATTTCAATCGTTTTGATATATGATGGGCCTCAATCAGGAATCCTAGTCAAAATTTGTGGCTATTTGAATTTGCCCAGGTCTTCCTATCTTGATTTCTAGTGTTTTGATATATTATAGGCCCTAATCTTCCATCTCTCTTCAAGAAGCAAAGGGTTCCATTGATGAAGAAGATCCATGGCCTACAAGCTCTACATGTAGCCACATTAAGTTGTTGTCGTTTGCATCTGCCCAGGGCTTCCTTGTTTGATTTTGAGAGTTTTAATATATTATGGGCCTCAATTGGGCTTCCCAGTAAAAAGTTATGGCCGTTTGTATTTCCTTTGGGCTTCCTTATTTCATTTTGAGCTTTTTGAGATGATAAGCCCCAATTGGGCATCCCAATCAAAAGTTGCGGCTATTGGAATTTGCGCAGAGCTTCCTTTTTTTATTTCTAGCGTTTGTATATATTATGGGCATCAATCGTGCATTCAAGTCAAAAGTAATTGTCGTTTGAATATGCCTATGCCTAGGGCTTCATTTTTTGGTTTATAACGTTTGATATAATATGGACTTCAATCATTGATAACAATTGTCGAATCATTTTAAAAAATAAAACTAGGATTAATTCTGCAGTACAGGAATAACCTAGGTGGACTCAGAGATACAATTCAATTTGGTTCCAACTTCAATGCACTTATAAACAACAGAGGGAATTTCAACAAATAGTTTGTAGGTAATGAAAAGAAATACAAAAACACAAAAACATAAGTGTCAAACCTAAACTGAAAGAGTTTTGGAAGCAGAATGTGAAACAAATTTAATAGCATCAATCCAATTCACCAAAACAAGCAATTCGAATTATCACAGTTGCTACAAATGATATTCAGATTGTGAAAGTTCACTCAATGTCATTAGAGATAGTTCAATCGAATTAATCCCTTATTTCATTGAGGACCATAATATATTGAATGCTCGAAATTGAAATATGAAGCATTGGGAAACTTCAAATAGCCATAATTTTTCACGGGAATGCCCGATTGGGGCCTATGATATATCGAAACACTCAATCAAAATAGGAAGCCCTAGGAAAATTGAAACAACCACAACTTTTGACTGCCTGATTGGGGTCTATCATATATCGAAACACTTGAAATCAAACAAGGAAGCCCTGGGAAATTTCAAATAGCCATAATTTTTCACTGGAATGTCGGATTAGGGCCTATGATATATCGAAACACTCAATCAAAATAGGAAGCCCTAGGAAAATTGAAATAACCATAACTTTTGACTGGGATTCCTGATTGGGGTCCATCATATATCGAAACAATCTTGTGATTAAATTTGAAATTAGGAAATGAATCCATAACCTAATTCTTTTCTAATCCTAAGCACATTCATAATCATGAAAATCAAAAATAGGATTGAACAAGAAGATGAACATTCACATAGAATTTGAAATACTAAACCAGAACTTAAATTCAGCCTTGCTTGGATTGGTCATTTGAATTTGCAAAAGGGCTTCTTTTTTTATTTCTAGCATTTTGATATATGATGGGCCCTAATCGGGCATCCTAGTCAAAAGTTACAACCATTTAAATTTTCCCAGAGCTTTCTTTTTCTATTTCTAGCGATTTGATATGATGGGCCCTAATCGGGCATCCTAGTCAAAAGTTACAACCATTTAAATTTTCCCAGAGCTTTCTTTTTCTATTTCTAGCGATTTGATATATTATGGGCCTCAATCGGGCATCCTGATCAAAAGTTATTGCCTTTTTATTTTTACAAGGGCTTCCATGTTTGATTTTAAACATATAGACATATTATGGGCCTCAATCTGGCATCCCAGTCAAAAGTTATGGCTATTTGAATTTGGCTAGAGCATCCTTGTTCGATTTCTAGCATTGCAATATTTTATGGGCCTCAATTGGACATCCCATCAAAAGTTAGAGTCATTAGAATTTTCTTAGAGCTTCCTTATTCAATTTCAATCATTTCAATATATTATGAGCCTCACTCAATCTTCCCAGTCAAAAGTTACGCCCATTTGAATTTGCCCAGGGCTTCCTTGTTCCATTTTGAGCATTTCGATATACGATGGGTTCTAATTGGGAATCCTAGTCAAAACTTGCAGTTGTTTGAATTTGCCCAGGCCTTCCTCTCTTGATTTCTTGCGTTTCGATGTACTATAGGCCCAAACCAGGCATCCTAGTCAAAAGTTATTATTGTTGGAATTTGCCCAAAGCTTCCTCATTTGATTTCAGGCATTTTGATATATTATGGGCCTCAATTGAGCATCCAAGTAAAATGTTATGGCCGTTTGTATTTCCGTAGGGATTACTTGTTCCATTTCAAGCATTTCGATATATGATAGGCCCAATGTGAATATATATCATGCAGGTTTTGATGATGCCAAAACATTTTACTTGATGAGCACAGATTGAATCAAGTCAACAAACAAGATCAAGAAAATCTAAGATCAGGACTTAGTCAATTTGTTTAAAGAATCTCAATTTGATTGCTATAGTTTAACCTCAAAATATTTACTATCAAAATTCTTTTATCAAAGTTAATCAGTTCAAAAGAATACCTTTTCTGAACAGGTAATCGATTACCAGGTTCGTGTAATCGATTACTAGAGAGATTGTGAACATGACATTTTGAAATTTTGAACTGGTGAAATAACGACACAAACTTATTTGAATTTTGATATGTGTAATCGATTACCAGAATCCTGTAATGTATTACCAGTGAAGAGATTTCAGAAAAGCTTTTGAAAAGTCATAACTCTTAAAAAATATAAGTGTGTAATTGATTACTAGAATCTTGTAATTGATTACCAGTGAAAAAGTTTTAGAAAAAAACATTTTGAAAAGACACATCTCTTCAAACTATTTTTAAACAGGCACAATGGACCTATATATATGTGTGTCCTTACTTAAAAAAAAAAGAGAATTCTCAGAAAACTTAAATGTCAAAATCTCTCTAAACAACTTTGGATGGACACTTGCAAAATTATTGAGAATTCTACTAGGATCTTCAACTTGTATCATCTGCTCTTAAGGAAAGAAATCAATCTGTTCATCTCTTATAAAACTCAGTTGTAATTAAGAGACTGTTTGCCTCTTGGTGTGTGAGAAACTTGAACACAAGGGTGAGGGATCCCAAGGTGTGTTCAAAGATTCTAAAGGACGTAAAAGGATAGTGGAAAATCTCAAGTGGGTTACTTGAGGACTGGACGTAGGCATAGGAAGTGGCCGAACTAGTATAAATCAAGTTTGCAATTCTCTCTCCCCTTATCTCAGTTATTTTATTGCAGTTTACTTTGTCTTGCGCATTTAAAAGAACATTATTAAATTGATTGCTTCTTCTTATGCATTTTGAATCTATCATATATCATTTAAAAGGGGATTAAAACTTGTTAGTCGAAGAATTATAGAACTTAATTCACCCCTCTTAAGTTATTAAAGCCACTTGTTCAACACTCGAATCGGGCATCCTAATCAAAAGTTATGGTTGTTGAAATTTGCCCAAGTCTTCCTTTTTTTGATTTCTAGCATTTCAATGTATTATCGGCCTCAGTTGTGCATCCCAATCAAAAGTTATGGCTGTTTGAATATGCCTATGGTTTCCTTTTTTTATTTCTAGCATTTCGATATAATATGGGCTTCAATCATGCATCCCAATCAAAAAGTTATGGTTGTAAAAATATCGGGCTTTCATGTTTGATTTCCAGCATTTTGATATAATATAGGCCCCAATCGGGCAACGTAGTAAATAGTTGTGGCCTTTTGAATTTGCCCATGGCTTCTTTTATTTCTAGTGTCTCAATATATGATGGGCCATAATCGGGCTTTCCAGTCAAAAGTTATGGCCATTTGAATTTTCTTAGGGCTTCCTTTTTGGATTTTAAGCATTTCGACATAATTTGGGCTTCAATTAGTCATCCCAGTCAAAACTTATGGCCGTTTGAATTTCCCTAGGGCTTCTATATTCCATTTTTAGCGTTTTGATATGTTAGCATCCTCAATCAGTTATCCCAATCTAAAGGTATGACTATTTTAGTTTCCCTAGGGCTTTCTAGTTCCATTTCGAGCATTTCAATAGATGATGGGCTCTAATCACGCATCCAAGTCAAAAGTTATGGCTATTAGAATTTACCCAAGGCTTGCTTGTTCGATTTTGAGGGTTTCAATGTATTATGGGACCCAATTAGGCATCCCAATAAATAGTTGTGGTCGTTTGAATTTTCTCAGGCCTACCTTTTTTTTATTTGTAGCATTTCAATATATGATGGGCCCCAATCGGGCATCCCAATAAAAATTTATGACCGTTTTAATTTGCCAAGGGTTTCCTTTTTCGATTTCTAGCGTTTCGATATGTTATGAGCCTTAATTGGGCATTCCAGTTAATAGTTGTGACCATTTGAATTTGCCTAGTGTCGCAACCTACCCTCCAGTGGGGGCACGATGCGGGACCCGATGGTGCGTCTTCCAAGGAAGGAAAAATGCGCGGAGTCGCCACCAACGTTTATTCGAGGAAAACATCAGAAAAACCAAAATGGGAAAGGTCGAAGGTCTGCGTATTTTGAAAATGAGGGTTCGAGAGTTGTTTATGCATGGGGAAGGTATTAGCACCCCACGCACTCATCACAAGGGACGACAACCTCTAATCGAGTGTGCAAATCATGAATTCAATTTTATTTATTTTCCCTTTTATCTTTATTTTCCCTTTTTATATTTTGTACCTTTTTTGGCTTTTTATCTTTTTTACTTTTTGGGGGTCGACAAGGGTGTTTCCCTCGCTCCCACGTTTTCCTCAATTGCGATGAGGAAATCAAACCTACGTACTTCTTTGAGAACTGAACGTTGGTTAAATTGTTTTTTTTTATCTTTTTTGAAAGATTGATTTTAACCGAACAAAATTCGTTTAAGGCGTTGAACCTTTAAACGATCTTTTGATTTTTGAAAGGAGAGAATCGTTAAGGCGTTGGACCTTGAAACGACCTCTGATTTTTGGAAGGAGAGAATCATTAAGGCGTTAGACCTTTGAACGATCTCTTGAGTTTTGAAAAGGGGAGAAGGAGTCGTTCAAGCATTGGACCTTGAAATGATCTTCTCAAGTTTGAAAGGTGAGAATCGTTAAGGCGTTGGACCTTTGAACGATCTCTTGATTTTTTTTATGAAATGAAGAAGTTTATGAGTTGGTTTTATTTGATTTTGGCTTATTTAATCTTCGATCCTTTTTTAAAGATTACTTACAGCGTTATTGACCGGTTGAAACTTACCTTTATGATGATTAACCGAGGTTACAACATAAAGGATCGGTTGAAACTTATTTAAACGGTGATTAAGTGAGATTAGAACACAAACAATCGGTTGAAATTTATTTTAACGGTGATTAAGCGAGATTACGGTATGAACGATCGGTCGAAACTCGCTTTAAACAAGGAAAAAGATCAACAATGATCGAAGAAGGAGATGAAGATGCACAAAGAATATAGAGGACCCCTAAGGGTCCATAAATCAAATTCAAATCCTTAAAAGCAAACACTAACCGGATGAAGAACGAAGAATAATGAAGAACATATGAAGAACGGCGAAGAACATTCGCGGAATTGATCATGGAAATGTCACGGAAGCGTTATGGAAGCGCCTCAACCTTGATTTTTCTTCTTTTTTCTCCCTCCTCTCACCAATTTCAGTGGAATTTGCTCACTAAGGGTGCTGAACCCCTTCCCCTCAGCCTCTCATGCCTATTTATAGAAAAATAGGGGGAGGAGCTTGCCGCCCAGCTCGCCCAGGCGAGCAGGTGGCTTAAGTCAGAAGTAACGAGCTCGCCCAAGCGAGCTGGTTGCTTCATGTTGAAGCTTCTTGATGGGCCTTGTCGCAACCTACCCTTCGGTGGGAGGGCGATGCGAGATTCACGGGTGCGTCTTCCAAGAAAGGAAAATGCGCGGAGTCACCACCAACGTTTATTCGAGGAAAACGTCGGAAAAACCAGAAAGGTGTGGTCTACGAACTTTAAGTGTGAAAGGTTCAGGAGTTGTATTTATGCACGGGGAAGGTATTAGCACCCCACTCGTCTGTCACAAGGGACGACAACCTTTAATCAAGTGTGCAAATATGACTTCAATTTGTTTTATTTCCCTTTTACGTTTTTATGTCTTTTTATGCCTTTTTTTTATATTTTTTATCTTTTTGTAGTCGACAAGGTGTTTCCCTTGCTCCTACGTATTCCTCTATTGTGATAAGGAAATCAGACCTACGTAGTTCTTTGAGAACTAAACGTTGGTTAAGTTGTTTTTATCGTTTTTTTTTGCAAGATATATTGTGACCAAACAAAAAGTCGTTTAAGGCGTTGGACCATTTAAACGATCTTTTGATTCTTTTGAAAGGAGAGAAAACATTAAGGCATTGGACCATTAATGATCTCTTTGTTTTTTGAAAGTAGTGACAAAGTTATGTGTTGACTTTAGGCTTTCGAAAGTCCACGCTTAGCCAATAAAAGCAAAGAGGACCATTTAAGGCGTTGGACCTTAAAATGGTTTTTAGGTGATTTTTATAGACAAAGCTTGATTTGTGAGTTGATTTTAGCCTTAGTTTCACTTTGGTTATTAGTAAATTCAATTAAGAAAAATCCCAAAGAAAAGTGTTCGATTGATTTTTTTGGATAATTTTATTCAAAAATATTTTTGATTATTTTATTATTATTTTACCTCTTTTGATTTTAAACGTGGTTACGACGTGAAAGATCGGTTGGATTTTATTCTAACAGAGGTTAAAAGATATTACAACTCAAATGATCAGTGGAAATTCATTTTATTATTGATTAGGCGAGAAAACGACTTAAATAAATGGTTAAAGCACATCAAAAGAGGGTACAAAAAGCAAACAAAATAAAAATAAAAGCACGCGAAACAAGTGGGGACCACTAAGGGCACATAGAATGAATTGAAAGGTTCGATTTTGGGAACTTACCGGTTGAAGACCGAAGAACGACGAATAATGAACGAAGAACGGTGAAGAATCTTCACGAAATCGCTCACGAAAATGTCTTGGAAGCATTATGGAAGCGCCTCGGCTTGGAAATTGCTCTGCCCTCTTTCCCCTATTTATAGGGGAAAAGAGGGAGGTGGTTGCCGCCCAGCTCGCCTAGGCGAGCTGGATTGTTTCCACCAAAAGGCACCGCCTTCTGTTGGAACACCCTGGAAGGCCCAAGTGGGCCTGGTTGCTATTTGCACACCCTTTTTTTACTAAATACACCCCCTTTTGCTTTTTTTGCTGATTCTTTTTCTGTAATGTTACAGAACTTTATGGATTACGTAACGACACTTATTTTCTTTCCGTAATGTCCTGAAACCTTACGGATTACGCAATAATCCCCTTTTATGACCTATGAGATGTTGCAGAACTTTACGGATTGCGCGACAATGCTCCCTTTCGTCTTCCGGAATGTCGCGGAACTTCACGGATTACCTAACAATGGGTGTTAAGTACCTCGAAGCGGTCAAGCAAAGGTTGTAGGCCACCAAACAATGGTCCTTGGATGAAATTAGGGTATGACAGTTGCCCCTCTTTACTTATCTTTTTTTTGGAGATAAAAGCGAAGTAAAGATAAGACACTAATTTCGTTCAAGCGGAACATCATTCGACCGGTCAATATCCCCACCAGCGGAACCTGTCATTTAGAAAGAAAAGAAAAGGCATCAGAAGCGTCAAAAAACTTCAGTGTCTTGAAAGCAACAAAGTTGGACAACCACGACACTTCCCTACGCCATTGCACTCGATCGTCCCTGCCCAGCAGAGAAGAATCTCGCGCGTCATTGGGCTTGAATGTTTTCGGACGACGAGAGTAAAACCCGTAAAAGTTTTGAAAATAATCAGAACCGAATGACCAACATCATCCTGACATCGTCGAATTCGTTCCCCTCGGTTGACGAAAGGTGTGGATGACCAAAAGGTATCTCCGCCTGCCACCTGACTCGCTGTCCCTGGATGGCAAAAGGTGCAGAAGACGATGTTAGTCTCTTCGCGTCAACGGGCTCGTTTGCCCGTGGTTGACGAAAGGTGCGGGTAACCATAAGGCAACCTCGCATGTCACCTGACTTCACGGGTCAGGACGACAAATGGTGCAGAAAACAATGTTAGTCTTCGCGCATCGACAGGCTCATTTGCCGCGATTGACAAAGGATGCAGAAGACGACGTTAGTCTCTGCATGCTATCGTGCTCTGGGTCTGATGGATAGCGAAAGAATGTTTATACGGATAACCACTTGGGTATTTCCGCCTACCCCCTAACTTCACGGGTTAGTATTGACAGAAATTGACTGTGCGGAGAAATTACTTGTGTATCTCCACACGTCACCTGACTTCAGGGTCAGTGTGACAGAAAGCGTGGAAAACGACGTAAATCTCCGCGTGTCAACGGGCTCGTTGGCCGCAACTGACAAAGGGTGCAGAAGACGACGTTAGTCTCTGCATGCTATCGTGCTCTTGGTCTGATGGATAACGAAAGAATGTTTATACGAATAACCACTTAGGTATTTCCGCCTACCCCCTAACTTCACGGGTTAGTATTGACAGAAATTGACTGTGCGGAGAAATTACTTGTGTATCTCCGCATGTCACCTGACTTCAGGGTCAGTGTGACAGAAAGCGCAGAAGACGACGTAAATCTCCACGTGTCAATGGGCTCATTGGCCGCGATTGACAAAGGGTGCAGAAGACGACGTTAGTCTCTGCATACTATCATGCTCTGGGTCTGATGGATAGCGAAAGAATGTTTATATGGATAACCACTTGTGTAGTTCCGCCTGCCCCCTAACTTCGCGGGTTAGTATTGACAGAAATTGACTATGCAGAGAAATTACTTGTGTATCTCCGCACGTCACCTGACTTTAGGGTCAGTGTGATAGAAATTGTGGGGCGGCCGACAAAAGTGTGGCTCTTGCTCCTACGTATTCTCAATTTGTGATGAGGAACTCAGACCTACGTAGTTCTTGATAACTGTGAGACTAAAATAGTCTTGGTGTTTTTTCACTAAAATTTGAACATGCTTTAGTAAAGAAACAAAACCTCCAACTGATCAGAGCAACATATGATTTTTTTATGAAAAACAATGTGTCTATTAGGGAAGGAGAACATGCTGATGAAATTTTCTCATAACCATAAATGAGATTTTGGATGTTAGCATTTCATTTCTAAATGACCATTTAGAGGAAACACTGGATCCAACAAAAATAGAAGAAAATCACTCAAAATGTATCAATCTCACACAGGTAAGTGTTTCATCCTAATTCCGAACCATAGATATGTCATGACTTGATTTTGCAAATCATTTCCTATCAAATCAAAGATTACATGCGCGATCATGGATCAATAGGACTTCTTCTTGGGAATGGGTTTCTTGGTGGGAAATTTGGCTTTGAATGTTTTTGGTCTTTTCCTTTTCTGTTTTTGTTTAGTGTGAGGCGAACAAGTCATCGACGCACATGATTTGGTTGGCAATCAAAGGGAGGGGACCACTTTAGGTCGTGGTTTCCTTTCTTTCCTTGTTTACTTGGTGACAATTCTGTATTGTTCAGATATTGTCTGGTCCAAAGACCTTTCTGCATATTTCTTCTGTTTTCTTCCTATCTTTGACTGGGAATTTTCTTTCTTTTTTGCTTTGTCCCACTCTTTGATTGGGAATTTTCTCCTTTTGCTTTTCTTCCGATTTTTTGATCGGGAATTTTCTCCTTTTGCTTTGTTTTCTTTTGAGGGCAAGGTTTATGGTGAGTTGGGACCTTGGCTCAAGGCTTGTAGAACGGATGGACATGATATACATCAGAGCGTTGGTTTGGCCAGCGGTTCAGGGATAAAGGGGATGTCCCACATTATTTCCACGACACACATGCAACAATGATGATTAGGAAATTTTATGCAAAGCTGGTCATGCATGCACCTATGTGGACATTCAAGCATCAAGTTTTTTATGGTCATGTGACACTAGGGCTCAGGATTCATTTTCCCTATTAAGTCAACCCAGTGTTTCGAAAACATGTTCTTTTATCAATTCATGCATTCATCCGAGTCTATTTTGGGCGTTTGGGAAAATTTTCACAGCATTCACCCTTCAGGTGTATACACATTTTTCAAAAACTGGTTATGATCAGTGAATCCTTTTTTTCAAAGAAAAGCTGGAAGTTATTTCTCTTTGAAAGCATGTTGCCTTTTCAGGTAGACAATTTATTTTTCTTTTTCTCTTTTTTTTTTCTTTTTCTATTAAGTTATTATCATCTGTTTATTTCTTTTTTTTTTTTTTCTGAAAAGGTCGCGTGGATGAGGGCACACACTGCCTACTCACGTCTAACCACAAGGTAAACAAAAAAACACGCAATGGTAAGTCGCAATAAAAATAGTGATGAAATAACTGAGAGCCATAACGCCAAATTCTAGCAGAAACAGAAACAATAACTGAAAGCAGTAATGTTAATAACAACATAAACAATAACTGAAAGTAGTAATGTTAGTAACAAAAAGTGTGGTGACCTTGGTCATGTGGCTCCGCTCCCTCCCAAGAAACCGAGCATGCCAATCATATCTTCATCCATGTGGGATTCATTCGCCTCACCGGGGGATCCTGCAGGCTCCTCCCCTGCCTGGGCCTCGGGCCAATCTTCAGGCCATGCGACCTCAGCCCCAAACTGCTCCGGGGTAGGGCATACAAAGGGGTTGAACCTTGCCCCTGCTGACTGAGGCTGAACCGGTAGAGACACTCATGTATCTGCACCTGCCCACGGTGGTTGGCCGCCTGCTGGCAAACCAAATGCTGTAGATAATGCTCCACGCCCAGTGGCCTAGCTGGATCGGCCTGCCAAGGTGGTGGCAGTGCGCCTACGGCCTGATGTGTATCACCTTGCGCCTGCCTACGCGTGCAGTACTTCTCGATGAAAGCTCGGGTGATCGGCGGTCGGATTACCTTACGGGGGGTGACGGGAACTCCGTAGGACTGGCAGAGGCCCGTGATCAGCATCGGAAACCCCAGGGCCCTGTTGGACTTATCTGGGTCCAGAGGGTGCCTAGTAGGCGCCATACCTGCAAACAAATAAATGGTGTCAGCAATCACCTGGGCCACGTGGACGCTCATCCATGTCAGGATGGCATACACCAACTGGCACTTAGGAAGAGGGAGGTTAGAGTTGTGATCGCTAGGCAAGACATTGCTGAGCAGCAATGTCATCCATGTCTGGGTCAAAGTGGTCATGCTGATGTGCATGATCCGCACCCGCCTCCCTGCAACGGTCCGAGTGAAATCCTGCCCCGATATGCACAACAGCTGGGCGATGGCTTCCTCATTGAAACTGTCGGCCCTGTTCCTCCTCTGGCTAAACTCACACTGCTGGCCTTCCTCCAAAACTAGCGGGTCGCCCAGGAACTGGCTGAGGGCATCTGCATCAAAGGGAATCCACTGACCCCTTACCCACGAGCGCATGTCCCGAACTCCCTCCTCCGTGGGCCAAACATTAGCATAGAACTCTAGGACTATCTCAGGGTCAAACTTGGCCATGGGAGTCACTAACGGTGTCCAACGTCTACGAGTTATCTCCTCCTGAAAGTCCGTATACTCATCCTCCCTGAGCTAGACATGTCTCTCCCTGTGGAAAGACCATCCCCTGATGGCCTCGAAGCGCTGCTGGTGCTCAGCACTACGGAAATGATGACTATCAAACTCTGGGGCGGCATTGGATTTTTCTTCTATGGCGTCTCTTCTAGACCTCTTCGTGGAGAGTTTCTTCGGAGCCATTTCCTGCAAAAACATTTGGGAAGTTAGTTCAAGAAACTTAATCAAAATGAAAGCCAGATCAAGCCAAACAGCTTACCCTTTTTCCAACAAAACACGAATATCCACACGAATTTTGAAAGGAATGCTTAAGCGTTAACGCGCGGGTTCTCCTAGGATATTCATACATTTATACCTATCTTTCCCTCGATGAACGACATCCTATGAGATGCACCTACTTTCGTTTTGCAAAGAAATTCCTTACGCTATATGTCAAACTATCCATACATATGTTTCAAGGCATTTTGCTACCTACCTACTCCATTTTGAATGGCATTTTTGCTATATGTTTACATTTCATTCATATATGTTCATACACTTGAGAAGCAACTTCATGCTATACATATATTCACACATATTTACATTCATTTGAAGAACAATTTCATGTTGCACATTCATTGGAAAAGAAATTTTTGTACTACTCATTCACATTTTGAAAGGCAATTTCATGTCATATATTCCTATTTTGAGAAGCGTTTTCGTGCCATTTTTAGCTTATGTGCACATTTGCAAAGCATTTGGCTACCTATTCAACATACACATGTACATGGTGAACGACATTTTCACACCATCTAGGTACATAGAAATCATCATGGTGCAGCCCAAACCAAGTGCTGGCCATAAGGGGAAACCTTACCAACATGCTCTCACTTTCATGCCTTCTTGCATTTCAAAAATCAAAGGCTTGGGTCCCTAGGCCTAAGTCATGTTTTGGCATTTATCCTAACTTCCGCAAGCTGTCCCCACATCCAAAAAAGGCAATCATACATGCACAAACCCAATCTATAAGCAACCTTCACAAACTTATGTGCAAACACCATTGAGGCATTTCACCGAGCACTTGGTGGGTGCACTTTTGGGTACCAACAACAAGGGGATAGGGGCAATATGGCTTGCCCCATTATTTCAGAACACAACCTAGGACTAAGGCCATCCCCTACAACCCCCCAATCCAATGAATCAAAGCATAAATTTGCCTCAAATTGTCTCACGAAATTGGTCAAATCATGAACAATTTAGAGCATAAAAAGGCATCAATGTAAAGCTAGAAACAAAAAGGATAGTGCACTTACTTGTATGGAGTGGCAAGGACACTAAAATGGAAGCAAAAAGCACACAATGGTGGCCTAGGGTCAGAAAAAGCTAGAAATCCCATGAGTGATGCGTTCTTAAGTGAGGGGGAGAAGTTCCTTGGGTGAAAACTGCACTCCCCCTCTCTTTTTAAACCATTTCGTGCAGGGGGTGCTCGCCCAGGCGAGGTAACCCTGCATTTTTTTTAAAAAAAACAAACAAAGGTACACGCTCTCTATGGGTCGGCGTTCGCTTACTCGAAGCCCCTAGGGTAAATTAGGCATCCGACCATCACCTTAAAGAAACAACAACAATAATAAGTAGGAATTTAAAGGATACTAGGCTGCCTCCCAGTAGTGCTTCTCGCTTGTCCGGAGCTGGACATGGGACGATGATTCATTGGTCATGGGCCTAGCCTCCACTCGTGCCCGTCCCTAAGTACCTGAAAGCAGGAAATGACATTGCCCAGCAAATCATGGTCGTGTTACTGCTTACCTCGATTCGTCTCTGTCTTTGGATTTGGCTCGGTATTTGACTATTTCCTAAAACGATCCTGCCCCTGTCACAAGATAACAAATATGCATGTGTATGCGTATGCATGAGTGTTTTCTAATGCAATAATCTTTTAGCAAAAGCTTGTCGGGTTCAGTTTCAATTAAGCGCTTGGGGCATCCTATGGACTGAGCGAAAAGGCTCAGGTCATCAAATACTACACATCTTTTAAAGCACAAAATGAGGATCGAAACCTCAACCCTACGTTCTATTTAAAAGACTGCGATGAGAAAATTACAGAGGACAGGAATCCCTAGGGGAAACCAAGAAGAACACACAAACACAAAAATAAAAACATGCAGCGACTTCCTCAATTGCCCCAGATCTTAAGCGTAGTATCGCTTGACAACGTCGGAGTTCACGGGTGAAGGTAGCTCCTCATCATCCATGTTGGCGAGCACCAGGGCCCCTCTGGAGAAAGCCCTTTTTACAACGAAAGGCCCTTCATAGTTCAGGGCTCACTTTCCTCTGTTGTCTTTTAGAGCTTGGGAGACTTTCTTCAGCACCAAGTCCCCATCGCTGAACCTGCGCGAGCATACCTTCTTGTCAAAAGCATTCTTCACTCGTTTCTGATATAAACGCCCGTGGCTCATGGCGGCCAAATGCTTGCCTTCTATGAGATTAAGCTGATCGAAACGTGCCTGGGCCCACTCCGATTCCTTTAATCTGGACTCCGCCAAGATTCGTAATGACGGGACTTCCACCTCAAACGGTAGCACAACCTCCATTCCATATACCAACGAGAACGGTGTTGCCCCGGTTGACGTGTGCACTGAGGTTCGGTAACCATGTAACGCGAATGGGAGCATCTCATGCCAATCCTTATATGACACGGTCATCTTCTGGATAATCTTCTTGATATTCTTATTGACTGCCTCCACTGCTCCGTTCATCTTCGGTCTGTAGGGTGTGGAATTGTGATGTTGGATCTTAAACTCCTCGCACATTTCCCCCATCGTTTTGTTATTCAAGTTGGTGCCATTGTCCGTGATGATCTTCCTCGACAAACCATACTGGCAGATAATCTCCCTCTTAATGAACCTGACCACCACACTCTTGGTGCGGCTTTAACACACTTAGTGAAGTAATCGATCGCCACTAGGATGAAATGGTGTCTGTTCGCAGCTTTGGGCTCTATGGCCCAAATCACATATATTCCCCACATGGAAAAAGGCCACGGTGCGGCCAAAACATTTAGAGGCAAGGGCGGAGCATTGACATTGTCTGCAAACGTTTGGCATTCGTGACACTTCCTCACATGGAGACAACAATCGCTCTCCATGGTGAGCCAATAGTAACCCGCCCTTAAGATCTTCCTAGCCATGGCGTGCTCGTTAGCGTGCATACCAAAAGTGCTCTCAACTTCCTTAGCGTTCACGTAGCATAGCAGAACCATGCCATGGTTTCTATTGGTATAGTATGCTTCCGCCTACGAAGAAGCCGGCCGCCAATCTCCTCAACGTCCTCTTGTCATTGTCGGAAGCCTCCGGTGGGTACTCTTTCCTTTCAATGTATCGCTTGATATCGAAATACCAAGGCTTACAGTCCCGCTCTTCTTCCACCAGACAACAATGTGCGGGTCTGCCACGACACCTGAACTCTATGTACGATAGGTCTCCATGCAATGTCAGCTGGAACATGGACGCTAAAGTGGCAAGCGCATCCGCCATTTGATTTTCATCTCGGGGAACGTGATGGAAGGAGATCTCATCAAAGAAATCAGCCAATTCCTTGATATAGGCATGGTAGGGTATCAGCTTGTGGTCTCTAGTTTCCCATTCCCCTCTCAGCTGGTGAATCACCAGCGCCGAGTCTCCGTACACCTTGAGTAGCTTGACGTTGAAGTCAATTGCTGCTTGGACGCCCAAAGCGCATGCTTCATATTCAGCCATGTTATTGGTGCAGTCGAACCCTAGCCTGGTTGTGAAAGGTATTCATTGATTGTCCGGAGAGACCAATGCTGCCCCAACACCATGGCCTAGACCGTTTGATGCTCCATCAAACCACACGATCCACTTGTCCTTGTCCTCGTCTAGTTTTTCCTCAAACAAGGCCATGATGTCCTCATCCGGGAACTCGGGATGCATGGGTTGATAGTCGTTGAGAGGCTGCTGAGCCAAATAATCTGCCATGACGCTTCCCTTTATCGCCTTTTGGGTGACATAGACTATATCGAACTCGGATAGCAAAACCTGCCACCGGGCGATCCGCCCTGTAAGAGCAAGCTTCTCAAACATGTACTTGACCGGGTCCTTTTTGGATATCAGCCAAGTGGTTTGGCTCAGCATGTACTATCTTAGACGGTGGGACGCCCAGACTAACGCACAACATGTTCTTTCCAGCAGGGAGTAGTTCATCTCACAGGCCGTGAATTTCTTACTCAAGTAGTAGACGGCGCGCTCTCTTTTCCCGAACTCATCATGTTGCCCCAGCATACATCCCATTGACTCGTCCAAAATCGTCATATACAAGATGAGAGGTCTTCCGGGCACCGGCGGCATAAGCACAGGAGGGTTCATGAGGCACTATTTGATCCTTCCAAATGCCTTTTGACAGTCCTCGTTCTAGCGGATGGATTGGTTCTTGCGTAAGAGCTTGAACAATGGCTCACAGATAGCGGTGAGTTGTGATATGAATCTGGCAATGTAGTTCAAACGCCGCAGGAAACCTCGGACCTGCTTCTCGGTACGCGGTTCTGGCATTTCAAGGATGGCTTTCACCTTTTCGAGGTCCACCTCTATCCCTTTCTAGCTTACAATGAAATCCAGTAATTTCCCAGACTTGACCCCGAAGGTGCACTTAGCGGGGTTTAACCTTAATCGATACTTCCTAAGCCTTTCGAACAACTTTCGCAAGTTGACAAGGTGTTCCTCCTCGGTTTTAGACTTGGCGATCATGTCATCTACATAGACCTCGATTTCTCGGTGCATCATATCGTGAAATAAAGCCACCATAGCCCGTTGATAGGTTGTCTCGGCGTTCTTGAGTCCAAAGGACATCACCTTATAACAGAAGGTCCCCCATAGGGTGACGAAGGTAGTCTTTTCCATATCCTCTGGCGCCATTTTTATCTGATTGTAGCCGGAGAACCCGTCCATGAAGGAAAACAGAGCGAAATTGGTCGTATTATCCACGAGGACATCGATGTGCGGCAGAGGGAAATTGTCTCTGGGACTAGCTCGATTAAGATCCCGATAATCCACACACATTTGTACCTTCCCATCCTTCTTAGGGACCGGTACAATGTTGGCAACCCATTCCGGGTACCGAGCGACAGCCAGAAAGCCAGCGTCAAATTGTTTCTTTACCTCTTCTTTTATTTTTAAGGACGTCTCGGGCTTCATCCTCCTCAACTTTTGTTTTACCGGGGAACACTCAAGATTTAGAGGTCAGAACTCAAACCGGGCATATCTTGGTATGACCAGGCAAAGATGTCTTGGTAGTTTTTTAGCAGGGCCTTTAATTCTTCACGGACGGGTGTGGTCATACCCATGCCTATCTTTACCTCCTTTTTCCCACTGCCGGTTCCTAAGTCTACTAGTTCTGTCTCTTCTTGATGAGGCCTCATTTCTCGGTCCTCTTGAGCGATTATCCTCTCCAGCTCAGGGGGAAGCCCCACATCCCCATCCTCTTCACTCTTCATCCGACCTGCTTCTTGCTCGAAATTGACGGCCGGGTCTCGGGTATTAGTACCTTCGAGGGACTCGTCGTCGGATCTGGCATTTTAAGCGTAAAGAAATAAACATGCAAATGAATGAGAATGGGTAGAGGCGCAGGAACAGATGAAGAAAGATCTTTATATTATAAATTCAAGAACAAAAGACATAATGCCTTAACAAAAGGAAACTCTAAAGCCTAGGCCCAACCGTAGAGTTCCAAAGCTACAAAGGGTTACATTATGCTTGTTGCGTAAATGTCTAGGCGCTCCTCCACTTGCCAATTTCCTAGTCGGAAACCAGGAGGACATGGCCATACCAAATCCAATCTTCTCGGGGAGTCATCCTTGCATATCAAGGCGACTTGGCCTTCGTGTCTTAAACCCGCACTTATAAAGCTTCTACTGATGTGGCAGGGCGGGGCCCCTTCGGCTTGTTGTCCCAATCGCGAGCCTTGGCCTTTGTTCTTCCTTTCCGAGATATTTTTCCTTATGTCAGCTTGCGTAGGTTTATAGCCTAACCCAAACTTCCCGCGATTTCCTCTGGTGCTTACCAGGCTGGTTCTGCTGCCGTTGTTCTTGCCCAAACCCATTACGGGCTCGTAGCCGTACCCCAACATCACCCGGGCCACCATCATTGCCGTATCATATAGGCAAGGCTGCCCAGAGAGGGAATCTACGGAGGCAATGCTTACTACCTCAAAAGATTGGAAAGCCGTTTCCAATGACTCCTCCGCGGCTTCCACATATGGCATAGAGGAAGGGCAACTTACCAAGATGTCTTCCTCTCCCGATACTATGACCAAATGCCCCTCCACTACGAACTTCAGCTTTTGGTGGAGTGTAGAGGGAATGACTCCCACTGAGTGGATCCACGGGTACCCCAAAAGATAGTTGTAAGCCAGGTTAATATCCATCACTTGGAACGTAACCTGGCAGGTATGAGCCCTATCTATATGGGGAGGTCGATCTCTCCCCCCACCTCTCGGCGGCTGCCGTCGAAGGCATGGACCACCATGGAACTTGTGGGAAGCGTTAAACGGCAATTTCTCCAACGTGTTTTTGGGCATCACGTTCAAACTAGAGTCGTTATCGATGAGTACCTTGGCCATGACGTGGTCCATGCATTTGACCGACACATGCAAAGCCCTGTTATGTCCTCTCCCCTCGGTAGGGATTTCCTCTTCAGCGAAGGTGAGGTAGTTGTTGGCTGTGATGTTATTGACGAGTCCCCCAAATCCTTCTACAAAGATGTCTTGGGCTACATGAGCTTCATTCAAGACTTTTACTAGCAAAGCTCGATGAGGCTCAGAGCTCATGAGCAGTTCCAAAAGAGAGACTCTAGCCGAGGTTTTGTTGAGTTGCTCAATGACTTTGAACTCGCTTTGTTGAATAATGCGGAGGAACTCGCCGGCTTCCTCGAGTGATACCTCTTTCTTGTCACAGCCATCTCTTCCCTCGGAAAGACCTTTCATCGGAACATCCTCGTCCGGAGCGGGGATCACTTTGACATTTTGTCCTTCCGTCATCTTTGCCTTCCCTTTAGCGTTTGCGGGCTGTGTCGGCAGATCAGGGGGTGCGAACACGCGGACGCTACGGGTCATGCCGCTCAGCCCCGTGATATTGGTTACTTTGGCCGATAGCGAGCTGATGTCGGTAGCTCCTTCCTTCCTTTCGCTTGGAGGCGCGTACCTCCATGGAACTGCATGGCTGTTTTTGTATAGAAATGGAATAGGTCTAACTACCGAGGGGTGTCGGAGCGTTTGGGGAGCTGCGTCTCTGGTGAAATGTATCACCAAAGTTTAGGCTTTCTAAGACCTTCCTCATCTATGGATTGCATGCATATGTGCTGCTCTTCACCCCCATCATCACCGACTTCCAGCCGGCCTTGGTCTATCATTTGGTGCAACAGGTCTCCTACTGCTAAACATGCTTCCATGTTATGTGAAGCACCGGGATGCATCAAACAAGAATCTTTCTCATGCCCACCGCGGGGAATTATGCCCCCCTTTTGTAGGGCCTCGTAGATAAACCTTTCGGGGTCGTCATGTCCTTCAAAGGTTTGGACCTACGCGACCTACCCGACTTGACGGCATTAACCGCTCTCCCTCCATGATTGGCAAGTGGGATTATTTTTACGTTGGGTCGGTCCTCTTGAAACGTCAGCCATCCGGCTTCTATCAAACTTTGGACCTTGCGTTTGAAGGCCATGCACTGTTCGATTGAGTGGCCCGGGGTTCTCCCATGGTATGCGCAGGTTGCATTAGGGTTATACTACTTTGGGAAAGGAGGCTGGTGGATCCTTCTGGGAGATATCACAGCCATCTAGTTGGTGATGAGGGATGGCAAGAGGTCTTCGTACGTCATTGGGATCAGGATGAATTCTTGAGTTGGCCTCGGGGGAAAGTTCCTGATCGCGTTGGAACTGACGCCAAAGTGGGCATTGCCGGCCGGGCGAGTTGGGGTTGGAGCCGGAGCTTGGGGGGCCTCCCTCTGGATGGGCACGGGTGCCCTAGGTTGTACGGGTGCTGAGTTGGAGTCCTTGGCGCGAGCTGAGAAGCTCGGGTGATGTTGCGCATATTGGTGGGTACCGTGGGAGATCTGCGGCGGCTTGATCCATGCAGGCATTGAAGTGGTGGCATGGGTATCTCCTTCCTTCCTTTTTGCCCCAGTTGCTCCGATCCTCTTAGCGTTGGTACCTGTGGAGGAGACATAATCGAACTTCCTTCTCTTCAAGCCCACTTTGATCCTTTCCCCGGCGAATACCAAGTCTGCAAAGCTGGAGGGCATGTAGCCCACTAATTTCTCATAGTAAAACATAGGCATGGTATCTACCATCATGGTAATCATTTCCCTTTCGACCATGGGAGGAGCTACTTGCGCTGCCAGGTCCCTCCAACGCTAAGCGTACTCTTTAAAGGACTCGCTTTCCCTATTAACCATGTTCTACAGCTGAGTCCGATCAGGAGCCATATCAGATTTGTAGTGATACTGCCTAAGGAAGGCGGTAATCAGATCCTTCCAAGTGCGGATGCGGGAAGCTTCTAGATTAGTGTACCAGATGACCGCTGCCCCAGCCAAGCTATCTTGGAAGAAGTGCATCAACAACTTCTCATCCCTAGAATACGCCCCCATCTTGCGACAATACATTTTGAGATGGTTCTTAGGACAAGTCGTCCCTTTGTACCTATCGAAATCAGGTACCTTGAATTTTGGTGGGCTGACGATGTCCCGTACTAAGCAAAGATCAGTCATGTCCGTGAATGGATAGTCGCCAAAGCCTTCAAAATCCCTCAATCTCTCTTCGATGAGATTGAGTTTCCTCTTTTCTTTTGCTCCCGAGGGTGGTCCTCCTGCGGACAAAAATATTGGCTGTGTTGGGGGGTTTCGAGGTTCTCCCGTGAGGTTGGGCAGAGGTAGTGTGTTGGGTGCCGGCCCCTCGACGGGGAACGGGGAGTAGGAATCGATGTCTGCCTGGGCATGCTCTCAACGATCCTTGTGAACCTCGTCCGACTGTCGAGGAGGCTCCCCTTCAAGGATGGGGGGAGGGACATGACCCTTTTGCTTCCAAACATTTCCTTGGTACTCCAACCACCCCATTTTCGACTTGCTTTATGTGGTCTAATTCCTGCGCCAAGATTTGGACTATCTTAGAAATTCTAGCTAAAGAGGGATAGAATCCTGAAAAGAGGTATGGTTTCCTTCCCCCTAGAGGGCATCCCAGGATCTCTTCAAACTCTTCCACCATGGGTGATAGCTGGAAGTCCCCAAAGGTGAAGCACCTCAACAGCCGATCATAATACTGGGCGAGGGAGGCAATGGCCTCTGTGGAGACCTCTGCCATGGCTAGGTCCCAGATTTTACCATAAGCTTTGCGAAAGGCTTGTCGCTGGAGCTGACCCATCAACTACCTTAACTCTTTCAGATTGGTGATTCCTAGGCTCTTGACCTTGACTTGATAGAACCTTTTTTTAAGCGAAGGCGCCTGACTCGATCCCATGTTTTACTAAAGTGAAACAAAACCCAGTGCGAATCAAAACTCTGACATCTATCATGGGTGGAATGGATGAATGCATGAAGAAATGCATATGACACAGATGCATTTTATGAATATGGGAGCTCGGGAAATTGTCCCCTTCTTAGATACAACATTCGGACAGCATGGCGCCCGACGTATGCATTTAAGAAGGCGACACGGACCCTCCGTCGGTTTGACAAAGTGAGGGGATCAAGACGTAATCTGTGCATGATGCAGATGCGAAAGGCACAACATGGGGATGTACATAGTACGACAATATCCACAAACAACTATAAGCAAAGGCGTACATGACATTTAGGACTACATGCATGGCAGTGCTCAAAATGGCACGCATCGTGTTTGCTCGGTGCCCCTATTTTAGGGACCTACACGGGAGGAAACTAAAAGGCTTTTAGTGATAATTCCCAAGGTGGTCATATCTCTCTTGATGGTCTCTAGAGGTATCATCCCCTTCGAAGAACATATTGCGGCAGTAGGGACTACTAGCAACAATATGTTATCAAAGAGAAAAACTCTAGATGAGGGTTCACTGTTATCAAGCAAATTGGAGACCTAGCATGACCATAGATTCACCTCCACTCCTTATGTTCCCATGGACCCGGGTATAGGGCCCCTTTTCAACTCACCATGTGTGCAAATAGTGTTGGTGTTTGTGTGCATCAAATGAATAAATATTTATCTCATGCATGCATTTTAAAAACACACTAAAAGCATCAAAAGAGTTTATATATACAAGAACATAAGGAAAAAAGACAAAGAAAAAAGAACAAAAGGGAAGTCATGGTAAGGAAAGCACACTGATTGATTGGCCTAACTCTCTAACAATAGTCCCCAGTGGAGTCACCAACTGTCGCAACCTACCCTTCGGCGGGAGGGCGACGTGAGACTCACGAATGCGTCTTCCAAGAAAGGAAAATGCAAGGAGTCACCGCCAACGTTTATTCGAGGAAAACGTCGGAAAAACCGAAAAGGCATGGTCTACGAACTTTAAGTGTGAAAGGTTCGGGAGTTGTATTTACGCACGGGGAAGGTGTTAGCACCCCACACGTCCATCACAAGGGACGACAGCCTTTAATCAAGTGTGCAAATATGACTTCAAAATGTTTCACTTTCCCCCATTTTATGTTTATGTCTTTTTTATTCCCTTTTTATCTTTTTACCTTTTTGTGGTCGACAGGGTTGTTTCCCTTGCTCCTACGTATTCCTTAATTGTGATAAGGAAATCAGACCTACGTTGTTCTTTGAGAACTAAGCGTTGGTTAAGTTGTTTTTATCTTTTTTGCAAGATATATTTTGACTGAATAAAAGGTCATTTAAGGCGTTGAACCATTTAAATGATTTTTTGATTCTTTTGAAAGGAGAGAAAAACATTAAGGCATTGGACCATTAATGATCTCTTGGTTTTTTTGAAAGTAGTGACAAAGTTATGTGTTTGATTTCAGGCTTTTAAAAGTCCACGTTTAACCAATAAAAGCAAAGAGGACCATTTCAAGGCGTTGGACCTTAAAATGGTTTTTAGGTGATTTTTAATGACAAAGCTTGATTTGTGAGTTGATTTTAACCTTAGTTTCACTTTGGTTATTAGTCAATTCAATTAAGAAAAATCCCAAAAAAATGTCCGATTGATTTTTTTGATTATTTTATTTAAAGATATTTTTTTATTATTATTTTGTCTCTTTTTGGTTTTAAACGGGGTTACGGCGTGAAAGATCGGTCAGATTTTATTCTAGCAGAGATTAAAAGATATTACAACTCAAATGATCGGTGGAAATTTATTTTATTTTTGATTAGGCGAGAAAATGACTTAAATAAATGGTTAAAGTACGTCAAAAGGCAGTATGGAAAGCAAACGAAATAAAAATAAAAGCACGTGAAACAAGTGGGGGCCACTAAGGGCACATAGAATGAATTGAAAGGTTCGATTTCGGGAACTTACCAGTTGAAGACCGAAGAACGAGCGAAGATCGGTGGAAAACCTTCACGAAATCGCCCACAGAAACGTCTCGGAAGCATTACGGAAGCGCGACTTGAATTTTCCTCACGGAAACAATTTTTCTCACTAATTTCAAGTGAATCCTAGAAACCAGGAGGGTTGAACGAATTTGCTCTGCCCTCTTTCCCCTATTTATAGGGGAAAAGAGGGAGGTGGTTGCCGCCCAGCTCGCCTAGGCGAGCTGGGTTGCTTCCACCAGAAGGCACTGCCTTTTGTTGGAACACCTTGAAAGGTCCAAGTGGTCCTGGTTGCTATCTGTACACCCATGTTTACTAAATACACCCTCTTTGCCTTTTTTTGCTGATTCTTTTTCCGTAACGTTACGGAACTTTACAGATTACGTAACGATACTTGTTTTCTTTCCGTAATGTCACGAAACTTTACGGATGACGCAACCATCCCCTCTTTGACTTCTGGAATGATACTGAACTTTACGGATTGCGCAATAATGCTTCCTTTCAACTCCCGACATGTCACAGAACTTCACGGATTGCCCAACGATGGGTGTTAAGTACCTTGAAGCGGTCAAGCGAAGGTTGCATCCCACCAAACAGACAGTCCCCTGACGAAATTAGGGTATGACACCGTTTCAAGGTCCAACACCTTAAACGGTCTCTTTTACTTTTATCGAATAAAAATGAACCATTTAAAATTCTAAAATCAACACCCTGCATAACTTTCTTGCTTTCCAAAGAACTACGTAGGTATGAGTTCCTCATCGCTATTGAGGATACATAGGAGCAAGAGCCCCGCTCTTGTCGACCCCAAAAAGATAAAAACATAGAGAAGTCATGATTTGGCACGTTTGATTAAAGGTTGTCGTCCCTTGAGGTGGATGCATGGGGTGCTAATACCTTCCCTACACGTAAACAACTCTGAAACCTTTTATCCTTTAAATTCGTGGACCGCTTTTTTGATTTTCTAACATTTTCCTCAAATAAACGTTGGTGACGACTCCACACGTTATTCTCCCTTGGATGACGCACCCGTGAGCCTCGTGTCACCCTCTCGCCGAAGGGTAGGTTGCGATAGTTGGCGACTCCACTGGGGACTATTTTTTAGAGTTAGGCCATTTGATTTTTTGCAATGTTTTATCATGACTTTCTCCTTTGTTGGTTTCCCTTGATTTCTCTTATGTTCTTGTATATAACTCTTGAATGCTTCTAGTGTACTTTTTAATGTATGCATGAGATAAATATTTATTCATTTGATGCACACAAACACCTACACTTTTTCGCACACACAGTGAGTTTGTTAAAGGCCCTACACCTCGGTCCATGGGAACATAGGAAGCGGATTTGAATCTGTGGTCATGCTAAGTCTCCGACTTGCTTGATGACATTTGTCGCAACCTACCCTTTTGCGGGCGAGCGAGGCGAGGCTCACGGGTGCGTCTTCCAAAGGAGGAAAATGCGCGGAGTCGCCACCAACATTTATTTGTGGAAAACGTCGGAAAAACCGAAGGAAACCGGTCATGAAGAATATTCCAGATTCGGGAGTTGTATTTACATTTGAGGAAGGTATTAGCACCTCTCACGTTTGTCCTAAAGGACAACAGCCTTAATTTAGAATTGTGTGAAATTGCGTATCTAAACTTTTATTTCTTTTTTATTTTTGAGGTCGACAAAAGCGGGGCTCTTGCTCCTACGTACCCTCCATCGAAGAGGAAATCAGACCTACATAGTTCTTTCAAAAGGGCAAATCAAGCGATTCTTTTTACTTGGAAGGAGGTCCTTTTAAGGCGTTGGAGCTTAAAATGACCCATTTTTACTTGGTGAGAAAAACTGAGGTATCGAACCTTAAAATCCTTTTTAGTGATTTTTTGCGGACGAGCTTGACTTTGCGAGTTGATTTTAGCCTTAGTTTCACAAAGAGAAACGTCCGATTGATTTTTTTTTGGTTTATTTTACTAAAAGATATTTTTTGATTATTATATTGTTATTTTACCTCTTTTTGGTTTCCAGCGTGGTTACGGCATGACCGAACGGTCGAATTTCATTTTAACAGAAATTAACGGATATTACAAATCAAATGATCGGTGGAAATTTATTTTATTTTTTTATTAGGCGAGAAAATGACTTAAGTAAATGACTAAAGCACGTCAAAAGGGGGTATGGAAAGTAAATGAAACGAAAATAAAAGTACGCGAAACAAATGGGGACCACCAAGAGTACATAGAATGAATTGAAAAGTTTGATTTCGAGAACTTACCGATTGAAGACCGAAGAACGACGAAGAACGAACGACGAATGACGAAGAACGGTTGAAAATCTTCGCGAAATCACCCACGGAAACATTACGGAAGCGCCTCGGCTTGGGTTTTCTACATGAAAACAATTTTTCTCACTAATTTTAAGTGATTACTAAGTACCAGAAGGGCAGAACCCTTTTCTTCTTCACTCCTCCCTCTATTTATAGGAAAATAGGAGAGGAGCTTGCCACCCAGCTCGCCCAGGCGAGCCAGGTTGCTTCCTCCAGAAGCAACCGCCTTCTGGAGGAACATCCTGGAAGGCCCAAGTGGGCCTAGATGCTATTTGCACCCCTTTTTTTACTAAATACACCCCCTTTGCTTTTTTGGTGATTCTTTTTTCGTAACGTTACGAAACTTTACGAATTTCGTAACGATACTTGTTTTATTTCCGTAAGGTTACGGAACCTTATGGGTCATGTAATTACTCCCTTTTTTAGCTTTCGGAATGTTACGAAAACTCACGGATTGCGTAACAATACTTCCTTTTGATTTCTGGCATGTTACGGAATTTCACGTATTGCATAACAATGCTTCCTTTTGATTTCCGGCATGTCTCGGAACTTCACGTATTGTGCAACAAAGGGTGCCAAGTACCTCGAAGCGGTCAACCAAAGGTTGCATGACATCAAACAATAGTCCCCGGACGAAATTAGGATATGACAACATTGAAGCCTCATCTAGAGTTTTTCCCTTCGATGATATGTTGTCGCTGGTAGTCCCTACTGCCATAATATTAATATCAAAGGGAATGATATCTCTAGAGACCATTGAAAGCTAGATATGACCGCCTTGTGAATTATCACTAAACGCCTTTTAGTTCCTCCCATTTAGGTTCCTAAAATAGGGGCACGGAATGGACACGCTGCATGTTTCCTTTTCCTTAACACTGCCATGCATATCCTTTTAATGTCATGCTCATGTGCGTCTCGGCAGTATGTTGGTTTGATGATATTTCCATGCTTGTATGTTCCTCTTTCGTGCTATCTATGTGTTTATGTCTGTATTGCATCGTCACGCGTGTGATGCATTTGGCCTCATCATTTTGTCACGGGAAGTCAGAAGATCCATATTACTTTCTTAAATGGTTACATAGGGCACCGTGCTGCCAAATGTTGCTAGTACAAAAAGATGATCTTCTGGGCTCTCGTGTCCGTAAGATGCATTTGTGTCGTGCATAGCATAAGCATCCCTTCATGCATTCATCCTATTTTCCTCCGTGATAGGATATCGAAGTATTAATTCAAATGGAACTTTTCAACTGTAAACATGGGATCAAATCAAACCCCTCTGCTTAAGAAAATGTTCTATCAAGTCAAAATCAAGAGCTTAGAGGTCGCTAGTTTACGAGAATTGGGGCAATTAATGGGTCAGCTTCAACGGCAAGCCTTCCACAAGACCTATGGGAAGATTTAGGACCTAGCTATGATAGAAGTCTCCGTGGAAGCAATTGCATCCATTACCCAATACTATGATCAACCCCTAAGGTGCTTCACATTCAAGGATTTCCAGCTAGTACCGATTGTGGAAGAGTTTGAAGAAATCCTGGGATGTTCGCTCGGAGAGAGAAAATCATATCTCTTTTCGGGCTTCTATCCCTCCATGGCAAGAGTAGCAAAGGTAGTTAAAATCTCGGTGCAAGAGTTAGATCGTGTGAAGCGAAATAGGAACGGGGTAGTTGGAATACCAAGGAAACATTTGGAAGGAAAGGCGAAGGCATTGACCAATCAAGGAGAATGGGTTCCATTTATTCACACCTTCACACTGTTGATATTTGGTGTCGTCCTCTTTCCAAATGTGGAAGGGTTAGTGGACCTAGCAGCTATTGATGCTTTCCTTGCTTATCAACATAGCAAGGAAAGCCAGGCCATCGCTATTTTGGCCGATCTCTATGACATGTTCGACCGAAGATGCGAAAGGAGCAGCGCAAGAATTGTTTACTGTACGCCGGCTCTCTATGTGTGGTTGGTTTCACACCTTTTGACTCGGATGTCCGCTTGAGAACCATTAGATATCTAGACGCTCAGAATTTAATATGGAATCTCTGGGCAAATTCAAGCAACCATTACTTTTGACTCAGATGTATGCATGAGGTCCATGACATATTAGGATGCTCAGAATTGATCACGAAACCTTTAGGAAAATTCAAACGGCCATAACTTTTGACTTGAATGTCCAATTAAAGCCCATAATGTATCAAGATGGTAGAAATTGAACAAAGAAGCCCAAGGCAAATTTAAGCGGCCATAACTTTTGACACGGATGTTCGATTCCAGCCCATAATATATCAAGATGCTCCAAAATGAACATGAAAGCTCTTGGCAAATTCAAACGGTCATAAAAGGATGACTGCTTGAGAACCATAATATATTGAGACACTCAGAATTGAACAGGGAATCCCCAGGAAAATTCAAATGACCCTTATTTTTTATTCGAATGTATGATTGAAGCACATGATATATCGAGACACTCGACATTGAACATAGAAACTCTTGGAAAATTCAAACAGCCAAAACTTTTTACTCAAATGTTTGCTTCAAAACCATAATATATTGAGACACTTGAAATTCAACATGGAATCCCCGGGAAAAATCAAATGGCCATCACTTTTGACTCATATGTATGATTGACGCCATGATATATAGAGACGCTCGAAATTGAACACGAAAGCTCTGGGCAAATTCAAATGGCCAAAACTTTTAACTTTGATGTTCAATTAAGGTCCATAATATCGAGATGCTAGAAATTGAACAAGGAAGCCCAAGGCAAATTCAAACGGCCATAACTTTTGACTCAGATGTCTATTTAGGCCCATATTATATCAAGAGGCTAGAAATTTAACAAGGAAGCCCATAAGAAATTCAAATGGCCTATTTTTTTACTTGGATGTTCGCTTGAGAACCATAATATATCGAGATCCTCTAAATTGAACATGGAATCCACATGCAAATTCAAACGAGCATTACTTTTGACTCGGATATCTAATCGAGGCCTATAACATATCGAGACGCTCAAAACATAATAAGGAAGGCCCATGCAATTTCAAACAGCCACAACTTTTGACTTGGATGTACAATTGAGGTCCAAAATATATCAGATGCCCGCTTGAGAACCATAATATATCAAGGCACTCGTAATTTAAAATGGAATCCACGGGCAAATTCAAGTGGCCATTACTTTTGACTCGGATGTGTGATTAAGGCCAATGGTATATCGAGACGTTTGAAATTGAACACGAAAACTCTGGACAAATTCAAACGGCCATAACTTTTGACTCAGATATTCGATTTAGACCTATATTATATCGAGAGGCTAGAAATTGAACAAGGAAGCCCATGACAAATTCAAATGGCCATAACTTTTGACTCGGATATTCAAAAGTTCTTGGGATATTCAAACAGCCATAGCTTTTAACTCGGATGTTTGACTAAGGTCCATAATATCAAGATGCTAGAAATTAAAAAGGAAGCCCAAGGAAAATCCAAGCGGGCATAACTTTTGACTCGGATGTCAGATCTCGCCCATAATATATTGAGAGGCTAGAAATTGTACAACGAAGTCCATAACAAATTCAAACAGCCATAATTTCTTACTTGGTTGTTCTCTTGAGAACCATAATATACTGAGATGCTCATAATATATCAAGATGCTAGAAATTAAAAAGGAAGCCCAAGGAAAATTCAAACGGCCATAACTTTTTACTCGAATATCCGATTCAAGCCCATAATATATCTAGAGGCTAGAAATTGAACAACGAAGCCCATAACAAAATCAAATGGCCATAACTTTTTACTTGGACGTATGGTTGAGGTTCATAATATATCGAGATGCTCAAAATTGAACACAAAAGCTCCTGGCAAATTCAAACGACCATAACTTTTTACTCGAATGTTTGCTTGAGAACCATAATATATCGAAATGCTCGAAATTGAACATGGAATCCACGGGCAAATTCAAACGGGCATTACTTTTGACTCGGATATCCGATCGAGGCCTATAACATATCGAGACGCTCGAAATATAACAAGGAAGGCTCGGGAAACAACCACAACTTTTTACTTGGATGTATGGTCGAGGTCCATAATATATCGAGACGCTCGAAATTGAACACAAAAGCTCTTGGCAAATTCAAACAACCATAACTTTTTACTCGAATGTCCGCTTAAGAACCATATATATCGAGATGCTCGTAATTGAACATGGAATCCACTGGCGAATCAAGGCGACCCTTACTTGTCACTCAGATGTATGATTGAGGCCCATGACATATCAAGACGCTCATAATTGAACACAGAAGCTCTAGGAAAATTGAAACGGCCATAACTTTTGACTCGGATGTCCGATTTAGGTCCATATTATATCAAGATGCTCGAAATTGAACACGAAAACTTTTGGCATAATTGAACGACCATAACTTTTGACTCGGATGTTCCCTTGAGTACCATAATGTATCGAGGCGCTCGAAATTGAACATGGAATCTCCGGGCCAATTCAAACGGCCATAAATTTTTACTCAAATGTATGATTGAGGCCCACGGTATATCAAGGAGTTTGAAATTGAACATGGAAGCTCTGGGAAAATTGAAACTACCATAACTTTTGACTTGGATATCCTCTTGAGAACCATAATATATAGAGAATCTCAAAATTGAACATCGAATCCCCAGGAAAATTCAAACGGTCATCACTTTTGAGTTGGATGTATGATTGAGGTCTATGATATATCAAAATGTTCAAAATTGAACACAAAAGCTCTGGACAAATTCAAACAACCATAAGTTTTGACTCGGATGTACGATTAAGGCCCATGATATATCGAGACATTCGAAATTGAACATGGAAGCTTACAACAAATTCAAACAGCCATAACTTGACTCGAATGTCCGCTTGAGAACCATAATGTATCAAGATGCTTGAAATTGAACATGGAATCCCCTGGAAAATTCAAACGGCCATTACTTTTGACTCGAATGTATGATTGATGCCCCCAATATTTCGAGATGCTCAAAACTGAACACGAAAGCTCTGGGCAAATTCAAACGGCCATAACTTTTGATTTGGATGTCCGATTCAAGCCCATAATATATCGAGATGCTAGAAATTGAACAAGGAATCCTATGGTAAATTCAAATGACTATAACTTTTGACTGGGATGTCCAATTCAGGCCCAACGCAATGCAAATTCGAACAACCATAAGTATTGACTTCAGAAGTCCGATGGAGGCCTGTAACATATCGAGACGCTCGAAATATAACAATGAAGGTCCGGGAAATTTCAAAGAGCCATAACTTCTTACTTGGATGTATGATCAAGGTTTATAATATATCGACATGCTCGAAATTGAACATGAAATCCTCGAGAAAATTCAAACAGCCATTACTTTTGACTCGGATGTCTGATTCAGGTCCATAATATACCGACAAGCTAGAAATTGTACAAGGAAGCTCAACGCAAATTCAAACTGCCATAACTTTTGACTTGGATGTCAGCCTGTGAATCATAATATATAGATACACTCGTAATTGAACATGAAATGCCTAGGAAAATTCAAACGACCATAACTTTTGATTCGGATGTCTGATGGCGGCCCATAATATATCTAGACGCTCAAAATTGAACAAGGAAGCTGAAGGCAAATTCAAATGACCATAACTTTTGACTCGGATGTCCGCCTGAGAACCATAATATATCGAGACGCTCAAATTTGAACACGGAAGCTTTGGGTAAATTCAAATGGCCATAACTTTGGACTCAAATATCCAATTCAGGCCCATAATATATCAAGATGCTCCAAATTGAACATGAAAGCTCTCGGAAAATTCAAATGGTCGTACCATTTGACTCGGATGTCCAATGGTGGCTCATAATATATCTAGACGCTCAAAATTGAATAAGGAAGCTCATGGAGAATTCAAACAACCATAACTTTTGATTCAGATGTCTGCTGAGCACCATAATATATCGAGACACTGGATATTAACCATGGAATTCCCAGGCAAATTAAAACAGCTATTACTTTTGAAACAGATGAATGATTGAGGCCTATGATATATTGACACACCCGAAATTGAACACAGAAGCTCTTGGCAAATTCAAAGGCCATAACTTTCGACTCGGATCTCCGATTCAGGTTCATCATATATCGAGATACTAGAAATTGAACATGGAAGCCCAAGACAAATTTAAACGACCAAAAATTTTGACTCGAATGTCCAATTCAAGCCAATAATATATCGAGACGCTCCAAATTAAACATGAATGCTCTAGGCATGTTCAAACGGCCATAACTTTTGACTCGCATGTCCGATGGTTGCCCATAATTTATCTAGACACTCAAAATTGAATATGGAAATGTTAGTCGTCGTTTACGACTAACTTTTGTATAGAAAAGTTTTCCAAATTGTATATAAATCTCCCAATTTATGGTTCTTTTTGGTAGGATTGTAAATAAAATTGCTTTGTTTTGATCTATGCTCAGTAGAAGCCTCTTTACATGGAATTAATTTTAAATTTTCTTTAATTTCAGGCAAAAAGGAGTTATTTTGAAGAAGTGCCAAAGGAGTCATCGCGCTAAGCGAGCTCAATGCGCTTAGTGTGCATCAACGGCTAAGCCCAGCACCAGCGCACTTAGCGAGTAAAAGGGAATCTGGAAAGGCATCTGCTATGCAAGCACACGCTTAGCGCATTATCAGCTCGCTAAGCGAGTCATCTGTCGCTTTCTAGGCTTAGCGCGAGATTAGCGCTAAGCTCAAATTCACTTACTCGCGCTAACCGCAAGAATGGCGCCAAGCACAACGTCAAGATCATGAAGCCCTTTTTAAGCCTGATTTGCATAGAATTGAGGGAGCCAAGAGGGACGAGAACTATTCACTACCGAGAGGCCTAAAGAGTGTGAATTTCAGAGAGCATAGAGCAGAGCAAGGGGCCAAGTTTTCATCTTTTAGGGAGATTAGTGAGTTTTTGAGTGATTGTGAGAGTCCTAGAGGTGGAGGAGACATCGCCACTCCTTTGTAAGCAAGCAATTACTCTTGATTCCTCTTCTTCAGTGTAAAAGGAGCTTCCTTGTCATGAAAGGCTAAAACCCACAGTTGGGGATTCTTATTGAGTAGTTGATGTAAACTCTTTTTCATATCTAATTAAGGTTGTTTTATGTGTTCACTGCTTCTATCTATGCTTATTGTATGCATACTTGTGGCTTGATCACCCATTTGTGTGTGTTGTTAGGGACTTTAGCATTGGGAAATGTACTGTTTCCTTAGAACTTGATAGAGCAGGGACTAAATAACTGCATTGCTAGGGATAGTGTGCAGGGTTTTAGTTTTCTTTATTATACTATGAGTATAATGCTATTTAAATTAGGCTAAGTTCAACAAGAGGGATTTGCGAATGAAGTTTGATTTAAATTAGTCCAAACTCTGGAGGAATCGATGTTTGGTATTTTTGTCCTCAGCATAGAACACAGGAACATCTTTAATTGCATCAACTTACTCAGTAGGAGGACCCAACGCCTTTAGATATTTGTTTTCACACTTACTTGTTCTCATTTATTGCTTTAACCTAGGATAGAAAATACTTTTGCTTTAATTCACAATCATTAATTTCTTTTTGCAAGTGTCTGCTTACTTAACAAAACTTTGCTAAATGAACAAGTTCCCTGTGTTCGATACTCGGTTCATTCTGTTTTAATTATTTTACTTGGCGACCCAGTGCGCTTGTTGGTAAGACCACTCCCATATAAAAACAAGTAATACCAATTTGGAAGAGAGAGTAAACAAGTATTCTGGTCGAACAGGAAACCCAATGCAAATTCAAACAGCCACAACTTTTGACTTGAATGCCCGCTTGAGAATCATAATATATCGTCACGCTTGAAATTGAACATGGAATCCCCAAGGAAATACAAACACTCATATCTTTTGGCTCGAATGTACAATTCAGGTCTATAATATATTGAGACACCAACATTGAACACCAAAACTCCTGACAAATTCCAACGGGCATAACTTTTGAGTTGGATGACAACTTGAGAACCACATGTATTGAGACGCTCAAAATTTAATAGGGAATCCTCGAGAAAATTCAAATGGCTATAACTTTCGATTCAGATGTCCGCCTGGGAATCATAATTTATCGAGACACGTAAAATTGAACATGGAATCCCCTGGAAAATTCAAACGATAATCACTTTTGACTCATATGTATAATTGAGGCCCATAATATATCGAGATGCTAGAAATTGAACAAGGAAGCCCCAAGAAAATTCAAAACGACCATAACTTCTGACTCAGATGTTCGATCCAGGCCCATAATATATCATGACGCTCCAAATTGAAAACAAAAGCACTAGGCAAATTCAAAATGACCATAACTTTTGACTCGACTGTTCGATGGCGGCCCACAATATTTCTAGACACTCGAAATTGAACATGAAAGCTCCTGGCAAATTCAAACGGCTATAACTTTTGACTCGGATGTCCGCTTAAGAACCATAGTATATTGAAACACTCAAAATTGAACATGCAATCCCCGGGCAAATTCAAACGACAATTAGTTTTGACTCGGATGTATGATAGAGGACCATGATACATCAATACTCTTGGAATTGAACACGAAAACTCTTAATAAAATTTAAACAACCATAACTTTTGAGTTGGATGCCGGCTTGAGAACCACAATATATCGAGATGCTCGAAATTCAACATAGAATCTCAAGGAAAATTCAAACCGCCATAGCTTTTGACTCGGATGTCCACTTGAGAAGCATAATTTATCGAGACACCTAAACTTGAATGAGGAAACCCATGGCAAATTCAAATAGTCATAACTTTTGACTTGGAAGTCTGGTTGAGAACCATAATATATCGAGACGCTCAAAATTTAAATGGAATCCACGAGTAAAATTCAAACTGCCCTTACTTTTGAGTCAGATGTATGATTGAGGCCCATGATATATTGAGATGCTCAAAATTGAACACAGAAGCTCTAGGAAAATTCAAACGACCGTTACTTTTGACTCGGATGTATGATTGAGACCCATGATATATCAAGAAGTTTGAAATTGAACACGAAAGCTCTAGGAAAATTCAAATGGCCATAAATTTTGACTTGGATGTCTGATTTAGGCCCATAATATATTGAGATGCTAGAAATTGAACATGGAAGCCCAAGGCAAATTCAAACGGCAATAACTTTTGACTCGGATATCTGATTTAGGCCAATAATGTATCGAAATGATCCACAATGAACATGAAAGCTCTGGGCAAATTCAAACGGACATAACATTAGACTCGTATGTTCGCTTGAGAACCATAATATATCGAGACACTCAAAATTGAACACGGAATCCCTGGGCAAATTCAAACAACTATTACTTTTGACTTGGATGTATGATTGAGGCCCATGATATATCTAGACGCTCAAAATTGAACACGGAAGCTCTGGGCAAATTAAAACAACCATTAATTTTGACTCGGATGTTGGATTGAGACTCATGATATATCGAGACGCCCAAAATTGAACACAAAATAATCAGGAAAACTCAAATGGTCATTACTTTTGACTCGGATGTCCGATTCAGGCCCATAATATATCAAGATGCTAGGAATTCAATAAGGAAGCACAAGGAAAATTTAAAAGGCCATAACTTTGACTCGCATGTCCGATTCAAGAACATAATATATTGAGACGCTCCAAATTTAACATGAAAGCATTGGGGAAATTCAAACGGCCATAACTTTTGATGCAATGCTACCCCACAAGGGCATTGGATAGAAGACTCCAAGTAGATTGTGTAACACCCTGATATATATATATCTATATATTATTAGTAATTATGTTTGATGTTTGATTATTTGTTGCGTTATTTTCATCCGTAATTATTTTTAAGGAAGTTAATTTATTTAATAGAGGGGTGTGGATAGATAAGGATCTAGCTTCTTAAAGAAGCCTGTTGAGAAAGCTTCTCAAAGAAGCCACGAGGAAGCTTCTGGAGGAAGCCTCTTAATGAAGCTTCTAGAGAAAGCTACATGCAGCTGCCTTGGTAAAAACGCTGCCCAGCCTTCATTAACCGTTGGATCTTCTCGAAATTTGGCCTTAAAATTCACAAGACACTTGTCCATCAGCTGACCGTTGGGATCTTTGAGAAGATGCCTGGAGTGTGCTAGAAGCCTCTTAATGAAGCTTCTGGAGGAAGTCTCTTAATGAAGCTTTTAGAGAAAACTACATGAAGCTGCCTCGGTAAAAATGCTGCCCAGCCTTCGTTAACCGTTGGATCTTCTCAAAATTTGGTTTGCAACTTCACACAACACTTGTACATGATCGGACAGTTGGGATCTTTAAGAAGATGTCTGGCGTGTGCTAGAAGCTTCCGTTCCCGAGAGCATCTCTTATTTAAGCATTTCAGCCATTGCTTTCGTGTAGCTTAGGAAAAACGTCATTTCTTCTTCTTTCTTTCTTCCAAAGCCATTTCTAAAGTTCCAAGAACTTTCTCCATCACCCACATCCACCATTAGCCACCACAAACCATCATTGTTCTCCATTGAAAACCCACACCGAGAGGAACCCTTCAACCGAAGCGGAATCTTCCAACTTGGCTTGCGCTTCCGGTAGAGAACGAAAACCCTAATCTGACCTTTCATTTTCTTTCGAGGTAACCATGGTTCTATGCTTGTTTCTTGTTAGTTTCATCTTGTCTTTACATCTTTTCTGAATTTGGAACTGCCATTGCATGTCTTATGCTTCCTTTGAAAAACCTTAGAGAAAGAGACTTTGTAAACGTTATCCTTTCATGAAATGCATGTTATTTTCATAACCTACACTGAACACCGGTCACATTGGCGTGGTCGGAATTTCCAAATGATGTTCCTTTGTAAAACCCGAAATGCTCTCAGCTTTTTCATGTAGTGATGTGGGTGTTTGACCCAGAGCACTGTTACTAGCTTTTTTTTTTGAAATCCATACTAAGTCTCCTTCTTTTTGGCATAGTAAAGGCTTGCGTGGAATCGACGAGCAAGGACGAAAAGGAATCTTCAAGTGACGCGATGAGGAATCCGAGGGGTAGCTCACGATGGGTAAGGGGAGTTTATTATAAAATTTACTGTTTTAACACCATAGGTAGGGTCAGGGAACCTAGCTATGAGGATATCTGCCTGTCCCTGTTGCATGCTGATTTTTCTTCAAAGAAAATTACGTTTTAACTAATGGGATGCGATATATATATGTATTGTGATGAATGATATTGTTTTGGTTGTTTGAAATGTGTTGTTTGAAGACCGTGCGTGTGGAAATGATATTGTTGTGTTTGTTTGAATTGTTGTTGATGTTGCTATTGAGGATTTTAATTGATATGTGATGATAATGATAATTATGATGATATTGATTTGAGATGATGTTGTTAATAAAGACCATGTCAACATGAATTGTTATTATTGATGAATATGTGAATATGAAATGAGGTTGTTGTTGTTGTTGATAACGTCATTGAGATGAGATGATATTTATGTTGTGAATGACATGGAAATACGATTTGTTGATTGATGTTGGAAATGCATTGGCATGTCCATGTTGTGTATGTTCGTGGGGGGCACTGTGCACTGACCTTTCAGGGTCTTTGGCACTAGCTTTTGGCCACGTTCATACGTTGGATGTTGTGTATGATCGTGGGGGGCACTGTGCACTGACCTTCCAGGGTCTTTGGCACTAGCTTTTGGCCATGATCATACGTCGTATGAAGTGTATGTCATGGGGGAGGGGTAGAGTGCACTGACCTTGTCGGATGGCCCAGACGTGGGTAACTAGCGTGGTTAGAGAATCTAAGCATTCCTGAGGGGATGCTTAGGTGCTTTAATTGGTCCATGGTCTTTGGCACTTACTTTTGGCCGTGATCATAGTTCATACGACACAGGAAATATAGTAATTGTGGCCAAGTGTACTTTGTACTAGGGGGCTGTCACCTGGTAGGGAACACCTTTGGGATCCCAGGCTGATCACCTATGGGAGGGGGGCTGTTACGTGCACAACCGGGTGATCTCAACAAACTCAGCACAGTTCCCTAAGTGAGAGTGTTGTGTAGACACGCTTAGGCTATTTCCTTATATTTGGTTGTTGTTGGTACGTACCACATTGCATCTGAGTGTTGAGTTTGGTGCATGCATCATTCTATGCAGTCTTGATTGGGTCCATGGATGGATGATGAGTAATTGTTGGATGTGAATGATGAATATTTGTTGGATATGAGTGTTGAATAATGATTTTTGTGTATGCTTATCATGTTTGCCTATGTTCCTTGCTAATTGTGGTTATTTGGAATTGGTATTGGTTTTTTTTATAATAAACTCACCCTTGCAATTTTGTATCATGTGGTTGATACCTGTGATGATCACGAACCTTGTTCGTGGGAGCAGAATGACAGTGGCAGGGTGTAGGGAGTAAGATTCTGGTGAGGAGCCGCCGAGCCGACGTGATGACGTTGGCGTTATTTTGGGAGAGAGTTGTGTTTTGTAATCAACTCCTCTGTAGTTGGCTTTTAAGTTTTATTTTGTTGAGTTAAAGATGTAAAATTGGAATTTTAATTATATATATATGAGCATATTTAATTTTTGTTATGTGTATGACATGTACTGAATTATTGTTTCTATGTAATTATGCATAATCACTTAAGTAATGACGTGTTGTTGGATGAATTTATGTTGTGACAAAATCACTTCTATTTTCATAATCAAAAATTAAGGGAGTTCTTTTTATAAAAATTGAAATTATCGAATATTAGAGTGTGGATACCGTAGCAACGAGGCGGGTCGTTACAGATTGGGCCAGAGATCCAAAGGAAGACCCTAGGATTCTCATTAGCCTTAGTGTAGATTTCAAGCCCATGGGCTAAGTGTGAGCCCTCTTATCTTTGTAAATATTAGAATAGGTTTTTCCTTCGTTTGGGCCTTGTATTTATGCCATTCTAGTAGTATAGGGTTTTAGCCTTGTATTTCGAGGCATTTTGAGTAGTCTTTGTAGTAGGGATTTTTTTGTATTTTCATGTTTTTTGTCATGGGGGTGAGCTTAGCTATTATAGGGGGTGTGTAGCTATGCTCTAACTTCTCATCTCAAGGAGGTGAGCTTAGCTATTAGAGATGTGTGTGTAGCTAAGCTCTAGCTTCTTTAGGAATCTTCTTAAGGAAGCTTCTCAAGGAGGTGAGCTTAGTTATTAGAGGGGTGTGTGTAGCTAAGCTCTAACTTCTCAAGGAAGTTTTCTCAAAGAAACTTCTCAAGGAAGTTTTCTCAAAGAAACTTCTCAAGGAAGTTTTCTCAAGAAAGCTTCTCAAGAATAGAAGCATGTGTAACACTTGTTGTAACTTTGATGAATGAGAATCTTGTGAGACACAACTCAAAGTTCAACTTCTCTCCCTTTTTCTTCCTTCAATTTCGTGCCCCCCCCTCTCTCTTTCTCTCCCTCTTTCTTTTCCTCCATTGGAGCATCCTCACCAAGCTTCTTATCCAAGGCTCATCTTGGTGGTGAAGCTCCTTCTGCCATGGCTTATTCCCTAGTGTATGGTGCCTCCTCTCACCTCCTCTCCTTTGTCTTCCACAGCATCTCCATGGTGGAAACTCACCATTAAGGACCTCATTGAAGCTCAAATATCCAGCCTCCATAGAAGCCCCACAAGCAAGCTTCCATCAAGTGGTATCAGAGCACAAGAGCTTCATGTAGGTGCTCCTTAAACCTCCATTATTTTTTTTGCTTTACCTTATCTTCCATTGTTGTTTCTTCATTTTTCTCCATGTATCTCCTCACATGTCTTGTGCTAAATGTTGTTAGCATGATTCTTTTTAGAGTTTCCACCGATTAAACTTGCTATGGAAGCTAGATTTGATTTTCTATGGTTCAAATTTCTTGTTCTTGTTCTTGAACCATGAATTGTGTTGAGTTTAGGTTCCTTTGAGTTTTGTCTTGTTATTTTTTGTGGCTGAAACCTAAACCATAAAATTCTTACAAAAATATTAAAGTAGAAGAAAACCTCAAAAATCTAGAGTGACTTGTTCACCTATTGTAGTTTTGTCACAGAAGTCATGTCTAGTCGCGAAACTTGTCACGTAAGATTTCTTATGTTGTGCTGAATTTTATTTTCTTGTTTCTTTGTCTAACTCATTTTTTCATGAGTGTATGAAATTATTTTAGCCTATTACTTGATTTGAGTCAAATCTTTCATGTTAATTAGTCCTTAACATGTTCATGAAAAATTCTTAGAGAGTCTTTGATTGTGATCCTTTTCTTGAACGTTTAGGTTTCCTTATGATTGTGTCTATTGTGAATTTGAGTTTTGGTGATTGAATTGCTGGCTAAAATGTTGATCCTAAGTGAATATTGAACTCCTAAAACTGTGGTAAACAATCCTTGTGAGTTCAACATACATAGGAAGGTTGAAAGTAAGCCCAAGGCAATCAATATACCATGCTTAAAAAAAAATCGCTGGTGCTGGCAGCTTGGACATACAAACTTGTAAAGATTACTTAGAATTGGTTACTTCGAATTTTGAGCTGAAATTTTTACTAAATTTTCTAGACATCTGGAAGAAAGTTATAAAAAAAGAACCAAGTGATTTGGAGAAAATGAAAAAAATAGAAAAATCATACAAGTTGGCAGAAAAAATCAGTATCCAGAAAAAAAAAGTGAAAGGGAAGTGTGCTTGTTGTTTTGACTCAAAATTTATTCTACAATTGGTGCCTATGTTATACCAATCTTAGTTCCGAAACTTAAATTGAAAATTACTGTGAAAACAAGTGCCAAAGCTAGAGGTTTGTTGAGTCTTTTTTTATAGTTTTTTTACTCTACTCTAGAGCCATTCTAAGTTTCTCTTTGAGTCCTAGCTTGCTTCTATGTCCTTTTCATTGCTTTAATTGTTGAGTAATCCTTGAAAAATTGTCTTGTTAAAACTCCATTGGTTTAGCTTTCATTTCATTTTTTTTGGTCTTTGTTTATTGCTTGTCTCTTTGTTTCCTTGTTTGTGGGTTGCCATATAGGGAATTGGAAGGAGGATTGGTGCCATCCCTTGAAGAATTTGAGTTAAGAAGAAAGGGGCAAACCACCTTAAGAGCTATTGGACTAAGAAGCACTCCAAATTGAGTGAATCACCAAAGAGAGAACAACCACCAAAATTGAGGACCGTTTTGTAATTTTGTAATTTGCAATTTACTTACCTTCATTGCTTTCAAGTTTTGTAACAAAAAGGCCTTTCATTGGAAGTTTGTTGGGAGCCTCCAATAGGTTACCAAAATTCCATTTGTGTGTAATAATTTTAGGCAATTTTTCCTTAGGATAGTGAGTTTTTTGTTGGGAACCTTGAATGTGGTCATCCAAACACTCTTAGGATTCGCCTAGTTTACATTTCTTGCTTACTTTCATAGCTTATTTCCTTTACCTTCCATTGTCAAACTGCCTAGATAGCTTTCCTTTTACCAATTAGTTTTTTACCTTATCTTTCACACCTCTTTTAGTGTTGTCGCAACCTCCCCTTCGGCGGAAGGGCGACGCGAGGGTTCACGAGTGCGTCTTCCAAGAAAGGAAAATGCGCGGAGTCGCCACCAACGTTTATTCGAGGAAAACGTCGGAAAACCGGAAAGACGTGATCTACAAACTTTAAGTGTGAAAGGTTCGGGAGTTGTATTTATGCACGGGGAAGGTATTAGCACCCCATGCGCCCGTCACAAGGGACGAAAGCCTTTAATCAAGTGTGCAAATATGACTTCAATTTGTTTTATTTCCCTTTTACGTTTTTTATGTCTTTTTATGCCTTTTTTGTATTTTTTATCTTTTTGTGGTCGACAAGGGTGTTTCCCTTGCTCCTACATATTCCTCAATTGTGATAAGGAAATCAGACCTACGTAGTTTTTTCAAAAGGGGCGAATCATGTGATTCTTTTTACTTGGAAGGGGGTCATTTAAGGCGTTGGACCTTAAAATGATCCATTTTACTTGGTGAGAAAGCTAAGGCATTGGACCTCTAACCATCTCACGAGGTCGACAAAAGCGGGGCTTTTGCTCCTACGTATCCTCCATCAAAGAGGAAATCAGACCTACGTAGTTCTCGCAAAAGGCAGTAAAGTGATGTGTTGATTTTATGCTTTTGAATGGTCCGTGTTAACCGATAAAAGCAAAGAGGACCGTTTAAGACGTTGGACCTTGTCATACCCTAATTTCGTCCGGGAACCATCTGTTGTTGGGATGCGACCCTCGTTTGACCACTTCGAGGTACTTGGCACCCATCGTTAGGCAATTCGTGAAGTTCCGTGACAGGCCGGAAGTCAAAAGAAAGCATTGTAGCACAATCGGTGAAGTTCCGTGACATGCCGAAAATTAAAAAGAAGTGTTAATGCGCAATTCGTAAGTTCCGTAAACGTTCCGGAAGGCAAAAAAGGGATGATTACGTAATCCGTAAGGTTTCGTAACATTACGGAAAGAAAACAAGCATCGTTACGAAATTCGTAAAATTTCGTAACATTACGGAAAAAGAATCACCAAAAAAGAGCAAGGGGTGTATTTAGTAAAAATGGGGGTGCAAATAGCAACCAGGCCCACTTGGGCCTTCCAGAAAATTCCTCTAGAAGGCGGTTGCTTCTGGAGGAAGCAACGTAGCTCGCCTGGGCGAGCTGGGTGGCAAGCTTCTCCCCCATTTTCCTATAAAAAGGGGGAGAAGTGAAGGGAAAAAATGTCCAGCCCTCCTGGCAATTCGAGAATCACTTGAAATTAGTGCAAAAAATTGGTTCCGTGAAGAAAATCTAAGCCGAGGCGCTTCTGTAACGTTTCCGTAGGGGATTTCGCGAAGATTTTCAACCGTTCTTCGACGTTCTTCGTCGTTCTTTGGTCTTCAGCCGGTAAGTTCCCGAAATCGAACTTTTCAATTCATTCTATGTACCCTTAGTGGTCCTCATTTGTTTCCACGTGCTTTTATTTTCATTTCATTTACTTTCTGTACCCCCTTTTGACGTGCTTTAGTCATTTACTTAAGTTATTTTCTTGCCTAATAAAAAAATAAAATAAATTTCCACCGATCATTTGAATTGTAATATCCGTTAATTTCTGTTAAAATGAAATCCGACCGTTCGGTCATGCCATAACCACGTTGGAAACCAAAAAGAGGTAAAATAATAATATAATAATAAAAAATATCTTTTAGTAAAATAAATCAAAAAAAATCAATTGGACGTTTCTCTTTGGGATTTTTCTTTCGTAATCGAATCGACTAATAACCAAAGTGAAACTAAGGCTAAAATCAATTCATAAACCAAAACTTTTGTCATCGCCCTAAAAAGCCATTTTCAAAAGGTCCAACGCCTTGAAATGGTCTTTTCCGCTTTTATTAGTTAAGTGTAGATTTCTAAAGGCCTAAAATTAACACGTAACTTTATTACCTCTTTCAAAAAATAAAGAGATCATTAATGGTCCAATGCCTTAATGTCTTCTCTCTTTTCTAAAGAATCGAAAGTTTGTTTAATGGTCCAACGCCTTAAATGACCTTTCATTCAATAAAAACATATTTTGCAAAAAGGATAAAAACAACTCAACCAAACACTTTGTTCAAAAAGAACTATGTAGGTTTGATTTCCTTATCGCAATTAAGGAATACGTAGGAGCAAGGGAAACACCCTCGTCGACCGCAAAAAGATAAAAAAATATAAAAACTACAAAAAGAAATAAAGACGTAAAAGGGAACATAAAAATTGAAGTCATGTTTGCACATTTGATTAAAGGCTGTCGTCTCCTGTGACGGACGTGTGGGGTGCTAATACCTTCCCCGTGCGTAAATACAACTCCCAAACCTTTCACTTTAAGTTCGTAGATCACGTCTTTTCCGGTTTTTCCGATGTTTTCCTCAAATAAACGTTGGAGGCAACTCCGCGCGTATTCCTTTCTTGGGACACGCACCCGTGAGTCACGCGTCGCCCTCCCGCCGAAGGGTAGGTTGCGACAGACCTTAAAATGGTTTTCAATGATTTTTGCAGACAAAGCTTTGATTTGTGAGTTGATTTTAGCTTTAGTTTCACTTTGGTTATTAGTCAATTCATTCAAGGAAACTTCCAAAGAAAAAATGTCCGATCGATTTTTTTATTATTTTATTTAAAGATATTTTGATTATTTTATTATTATTTTGCCCTTTTTTGGTTTAACCGAGGTTACAGCGTGAACGATTGGTTAGATTTTGTTTTAACAGTGATTAAACGAGATTACAACGCAAATGATCGGTTGAAATTCATTTCATCATTTATTAGGCGAGAAAACGGCTTAAACGATCGGTTAAAGCTCGTTAAAAACAGAAGAAAAGAAACTGAAATTGAATGAAATAAAGATGAAAGCCAAAAAATAAGAAATGAATTAAAAGTCTCGGATTTGGAAACTTACTCGTTGAAGAACGAAGAACGGACAAAGAACGAAGGAAAACCTTCACGGATTTGCTTACGGAAACATCTCGGAAGCGTTACGGAAGCACCTCGACATGGATTTTCTTCACAAAAACAATTTTTTTCACCCAAAATAGCTTAAATGCATAGCCAGGGGGATCAGGGACCCTTAGAGCAACCCCATTTTGCCTTTTTATAGGAAAAAGGGGGAGGAGGTTGCCGCCCAGCTCGCCCAGTCGAGTTGGGTTGCTTCCTCCAGAAGTAATCCAGCTTCGAGAAACAGTTTGGAAGGCCCAATTCAAAATTTCTATTTGCACCCCCCATTTTGATAAGTTCACCCCCTTCTTTCGTAATTCACGGAAAAGTTACGGAAGCTTTATGGAAGCCTAAAGGACTTGATTTTCTTCTTTTTTCTCTTCCTTTTCACCCATATTAAGTGAAATATGCTTATTTATGGTTATGGGAATTTTACGGAAGCATTACGGGTGTCCCGGAAGCCCCGGAAGCCCATTTTTTAACAAAACAGGGGAGGTGGTTGCCACCAAGCTCGCCCAAGCGAGCTAGGTTGCTTCCACCTTAAGCATGAAAATGCCCAGAAACCTCTAGAAGAGCCCAGATTTGAAAATTACTATTTGCACCCCCATTTTATTGAATACACTCCCCTTTGCCCCTTTTTTGCTGATTCTTTTTCCGTAACCTTACGAAACCTCACGAATTACGTAACAATACTTGTTTTTTTTTTCCGTAATTTCATGAAACTTTATGGATTACGCAACCATTCCCACTTCGGCTTCTGGAATGTTACGGAACTTTATGGATTGCGCAATAATGTTTCCTTTCGACTCTCGACATGTCGCGGAACTTCACAGATTGCTTAACGATGGGTGTCAAGTTCCTCGAAGCGGTTAAGCAAAGGTTGCATGCCATCAAACAATGGTCTCCGGACGAAATTAGGGTATGACAGTTGCCCCTCTTTACTTACCTCCTATCGGAGATAGGAGGAAAGTAAAGATAAAACACTGATTTCGTCTGTCTTAGCCCTTTTCCGTAATTAATCTATGATGACTCCTGAAGGCCATCCTTTGCCCATCATGGGGATTTAATTGATCTCAATCACAATAGTTCCAACCCAAAACGATTTGAAATAATTGACTCCCATCTCTCCTTCTTCTTTCTCTGCACAACACAAAACAAAACAAACAAACAAAAAAGAACATAATATATACGTATACACATGTTTGGTGAAGGAACCGTTTGGGAAAATAACAAAAACCGTATTTTCCCCTCACCGGAGTCTCCGTACTTGATAACGGAGGATGCATGAACAGCGCTAGGCAATCAATTCATGGGGCTCCGAATAAGATTTGATGGTGGAGGATGCACGAACAGTGCTAGGCAATCAATTCGTGGGGCTCCGGACTCGATGGAGGAGGATGCATGAATGAGAATCAATTCATGGGGCTCCGAATAAGATTTGATGGTGGAGGATGCACGAACAGCACTAGGCAATCAATTCGTGGGGCTCCGGACTTGATGGTGGAGGATGCACGAACAACGCTAGCCAATCAATTCGTGGGGCTCCGGACTCGATGGTGAAGGATGCATGAATGGCAATCAATTCATGGGGCTTCGAATAAGATTTGATGGTGGAGGATGCAAGAACAGCACTAGGCAATCAATTCGTGGGGCTCCGGACTCGATGGTGGAGGATGCATGAATGGAAATCAATTCATGGGGCTCTGAATTAGATTTGATGGTGGAGGATGCACGAACAGCGCTAGGCAATCAATTCGTGGGGCTCCGGACTCGATGGTGGAGGATGCATGAACGACACTTAATTCATGGGGCTCCGAATAAGATTTGATGGTGGAGGATGCACAAACAGCGCTAGGCAATCAATTCGTGGGGCTCCGGATTCGATGGTGGAGGATGCATGAATGGCAATCAATTCATGGGGCTCCGAATAAGATTTGATGGTGGAGGATGCACGAACAGCGCTAGGCAATGAATTCGTGGAGCTCCGGACTTGATGGTGGAGGATGCATGAATGGCAATCAATTCATGGGGCTCCGAATAAGATTTGATGGTGGAGGATGCACATACAGCGCTAGGCAATCAATTCGTGGGGCTCCGGACTCGATGGTGGAGGATGCAAGAATGACAATCAATTCATGGGGCTCCGAATAAGATTTGATGGTGGAGGATGCATGAACAGCGCTAGGCAATCAATTCGTGGGCATCATGAACCACACGAAACTTAGAATACAAAAAAAAGTTCAAGAACAAGACTACTTCTAGGAATTGATTTAGAACATGTTATGAACTAAATAACATGCATGAATTAGACTCAAAATTCAAAAGATAGGCTAAGAATGACAAGAATACATGAACAAATGTATCTAGAATTCAATCAACAAAATAAAAATTCAACACAAACTTAGAACATAATGTGACAATTACTATGACTAAACATGACTCTAAGACAACATGGATTAAGTGATTTACACTTAGATGTTTGTGTTTTTTTTTTCTAATCTATATTTTGGAAGAAAATTTAGATCTAAAGGTTCAGCACAAGAATATTATGAATGAAAAATGATAGAACCTAAAATCAACACAAAAAACATGATTCAAGAGTAGATCTACAAAATTTGAACCATAGAAATGCAAGAACAAGTGTAGATCTAAGATTTAATCGGTTTATTTTTTTGAATCTATTCTAAACAGTACCAAACCATAAGACAATGGAGGACATACAAGGAGAATAAGATGAAGAACAAGGAATTAAAGAGAATTCACCGAACAAAATGATAGAGGAAGCAAAAGAACATCACCCAGATGAAGATGCTCTTGATACCACATGATGTAAGCTCCATTGGAGCTTGTAGGCCTAGGATCTTCTTCATCAATGGATTCCTTTGCTTCTTGGAAGATAAATGGCAATGGAATGGAGAAGGAAGAGAGAGAGGAGACGCCACTTCAAGGAGAAGATGAGTCTAGAAGAAGCTCACCACCATAGGAGGCCATGGATAAGAGCTTGGAGGAAGAAGGAGATGAATGAAGGGAGAGGGAGAGAAGAGCACGAAATTTTGTGCTCTAAAAGAGCTCTGAAATCTGAAGTTAATATTCAAATGATCAAAGTTGAAAAAATTGCACACACATGACCTCTATTTATAGCCTAAGTGTCGCAACCTACCCTTCGGCGGGAGGGCGACGCGAGACTCGCGGGATGCGTGTTCCACGAAAGGAATACGCGCGGAGTCGCCACCAATGTTTATTTGAGGAAAACGTCGGAAAAACCAGAAAAGACGCGATCTACGAACATTTAAGTGAAAGGTTCAGGAGTTGTATTTACGCACGAGGAAGGTATTAGCACCCCACACGTCCGTCACAAGGGACGGCAGCCTTTAATCGAATGTGCAAACATGACTTTGATTTTTACGTTCCCTTTTATGTCCTTATATCCTTTATACCCTTTTTATATTTTTTCTCTTTTTGTGGTCGACAAGGGTGTTTCCCTTTGCTCCTACGTATTCCTCAATTGGGATGAGAAAATCAGACCTACGTAGTTCTTTCTTATGCGTGAATCAAGTGATTCTTTTTACTTGAAAGGTGATCATTTTAAGGCGTTGGACCTTAAAAATGACCCATTTTACTTAATAAGAAATTGAAGTGATAAACTTTCAAAAACCTATTTTTGTGGACGAGCTTGACTAGGCGAGTTGATTTTAGCCTTAGTTTCACCTTAGTTATTAGTCAATTCGATTAAGAATGAGAAATCCCAAAGAGAAAACGTCCAATTGATTTTTCGCTTTATTTTACTAAAAGGTATATATTTTTTATTATTTATATTATTATTTTACCTCTTTTTGATTTCCAACGTGGTTACGGCACGACCGAACGGTCGGAATTCATTTTAACCGAAGTTAATGGATAATACAATTCAAACGATCGGTGGAAATTTATTTTATTTTTAGGTTAAGCGAGAAATGACTTAAATAAAATGGCTTAAGCACGTCAAAAGGGGGTATAAAAAGTAAATAAAACGAGAATAAAAAATACACGAAACACAATGTGGACCACTACGGGTACATAGAATGAATCGAAAAGCTTGGTTCGAGGTACTTACCCGTTGAAGATCGAAGAACGATGAAGAACGAATGAAGAACGTCGAAGAACGGTCGAAACCTTTGCGAAATTCCTCACGGAAACGTTTTGGAAGCGCCTCGGCTTAGATTTTCTTCACGGAAACAATTTTTCCAAGCAAATTCGAAAGAGAGAGAAGTGCCTAAGGGGCTGAACCCTTTTCTTCTTCACTTCCTCCCCTATTTATAGCAAAATAGGGGAGATGCTTGCTGCCCAGCTCGCCCAGGCGAGCTGAGCTCGCCCAGGCGAGCAGGGTTGCTTCCTCCAGAAGCAACAACCTTCTGGAGGAATCTTCTGGAGGGCCCAAGTGGGCCTGGTTGCTATTTGCACCCCCATTTTTACTATGTACACCCCCTCTGCTTTTTTTGGTGATTCTTTTTTCATAAAGTTACGGAAACTTACGAATTTCGTAACGATACTTGTTTTCTTTCCGTAATGTTACGGAACCTTGTGGATTACATAATCATCCCTTTTTTGACTTACGGAATGTTACGGAACCTCACTAATTGTGCAACGATGCTTCCATTTGATTTCCGGTGTGTCACGAAACCTTACGGATTGTGCATCAATATTTTCTTTTGTTTTCCGGCATGTCCCAGAATTTCACAAATTGCCTAATGATGGGTGCCAAGCACCTTACAAGGACCAAACAAAAGTCGCATGTCATCAAGCAAAGGTCCCTGGACGAAATTAGGGTATGACAGTTGCCCCTCTTTACTTGTCTTTTATTGGAGATAAAAGGAAAGTAAAGATAAGACACTAATTTCGTTCCTCTCGGTTGACGAGAGTCGCGGGTGACCATAAAATTTCCGCATGCAAATGACTCGTTGTTCCCGGGGGAACAAAAGGTGCAGAAGACGGTGTCAGTCTCTGCCTGCTATCAAGCGTTCTGTCTTACAAATAGCAAAAGAATGTTTATACGGATAACCACTCGGGTATTTCCGCCCGTCAGCGTGACTCAAAAGTCAGTATGACAGATCTTGTGAGTGTGGAAGATGATGTAAATCTCCGCGTGTCAACGGGCTTGTCGGCCGCGATTGACGAAGGGTGTAGAATGACCATAATTTGTCTCTGCGTGCCATCGGGCACAACTGTGTCTGAATGGCAAAGGGGTGCGGAATGACCAAATTTTGTCTCCGCATGTCATCGGGCCCGTCGCCTCTGGATGACAAAAGGGTGCAGAATGACCATAATTTGTCTCTGCATGTCATCGGGCCCGCCGCCTCTGGATGACAAAAGGGTGCAGAATGACCATAATTTGTCTCTGCGTGCCATCGGACACGACTGTGTCTGAATGGCAAAGGGGTGCGGAATGACCAAATTTTGTCTCCGCACGTCACATGACCTCAGGGTCAGTATGACAGAGATTGTGGGGCGGCCGACAAAAGCAAGGCTCTTGCTCCTACGTATCCTCCAATGAGGAACTCAGACCTACGTAGTTCTAGATAACTTGTGAGACATGAAAAAGTCTCCACCGGAAGATGCTGACATCTCCGGAAAGGGCACAGATGACCACATTGGCCTCTGCTCACCAATCACACTTGGGGTCACTGAATGACGAGGTGCGGATAACTGTAAGGTGTCTCCGCGGGTTACCAGCTCTTGGGTCATGGCAACAAAAGGTGGTGTGGTCGACAAAAGCGAGGCTCTTGCTCCTACGTATCCTCCAATGAGGAACTCAGACCTACATAGTTCTGGATAACTTGTGAGACTAGAAATAGTCTTGATGTTTTCTTCGCTAAAATGCGAACGTGCTTTAGTAAAGAGATAAAACTTCCAACTAATCAGATCAACATATGCTTTTCGGACAAAAAACAATGTGTCTATCGGGGAAGGAGAATCTGCTGATGAAATTTTCTCATAACCACAAATGAGATTTTGGATGTTTAGCATTTCGTTTCTAAATGACCATTTAGAGGAAACACCGGGTTCGACAAAAATAGAAGAAAATCACTCAAAGTGTATCAATCTCGCACAGGTAAGTGTTTCATCCTAATTCCGAACGATAGATATGTCATGACTTGACTTTGCAAATTATTTCCTATCAAATCAAAAATTACATGCGTGATCATGGATCAATAGGACTTCCCTTGGGAATGGGTTTTTTTGGTGGTTTTTTTTTGCTTTTGATGATTTTTTTTCTGGCTTTTTTTTCTTTTCTGTTTTTGTTTTGCACGAGGCGGACAAGTCACCGACGCACAGGATTTTGGTTGGTAATCGAAGGGAGAAGACCACTTTCAGGTCGTGGTTCCCTTTCCCTTTTTTGTTTATTTGGTGACAATTCTGTACTGTTCAGATATTGTCTGGTCCAAAGACCTTTCTGCACATTTCTTCTGATTTCTTTCGATCCTTGATCAGGAGCTTTCTTTCCTTCCTTTTACTTCTTTTTTTTTTACTTTCTCCCATTCTTTGATTGGGAATTTCCTTTCTTTTCTTTTTTCTCTCTCCCACTCTTTGATTGGGAATTTCCTTTCTTTTCTTTTTGCTTTCTCCCACTCTTTGATTGGGAATTTCCTTTCTTTTCTTTTTTTGCTTTCGAGGGTAAGGATTGACATTCTCACCCTGGGTCAAGGTTTATGGTGAGTCAGGATTTTGGCTCAAGGCTTGTAGAATGGATAGACATGATACATGTCGGGGTTTGGTTTGGCTCAAGGATAAAAGGGATGCCCCACATTATTTCCATGACACAAATGCAAAAATGATGATTTGGAAATTTTATGCAAAACTGGTCATGCATGCACCTATGCGGACACTCAAGTGTCAAATTTTTATGGTCATGTGATGCTAGGGCTCAGGATTCATTTCCTGTATTTTAAATCAACCCAATGTTTCCAAAATATGTTCTTTTATCAATTTGTGCATTCATTCGAGTCCATTTCGGGCGTCCGGGGAAATTTCACAGCGTTCACCCTTCGGGTGTACACACATTGTTTTTCAAAAACTAGCTATGATCAGCGAATTTTTTTTCAAAGAAAAGTTGGAAGTCATCTCTTTTCAAAAGCATGTTGGTTTTTCAGCTAGACAACTTATTTTTTTTTCTTTCTTTTTTGTTTTTTCATTTGTTCATTTCTTTTTCTCATTTGTTTTTTTTTTCCTTTTTTTCATGAGGTATTTTGCTATATACATGCATATCCAAGGTATCTTGCTACCTAAACATGTGTATATTTTTGTGAGGTATTTTTGCTATATACATGCATATCCAAGGTATCTTGCTACCTAAACATACATATATATATTTTGTGAGGTATCTTTTTGCTACATACATGCATATCTAAGGTATCTTGCTACCTAAACATACATATATATTTTGTGAGGTAGTTGTTTGCTACCTAAATTACATACATGCATATCTAAGGTATTTTTCACTACCTAAACACGCATACATATATTTTGTGAGGTATGACTACCTTCCGAGCTTGTGCTCGTTTTATTTAAATTCTTAGGATCATGAGCAACTAGGTGTGTCCCAATATGACTTGAGAAACAAAAGGTGATCAAATAGCAAGCAGAAATTTAAAAGTTACTAGGTTGCCTCCTAGTAGCGCTTCTTTAACGTCTTGAGCTGGACGCTTGATGGCTTGTTGGTCACGGACCTAGCACTTTTGCTTATCTTTGGCTTTGGACTTGGTAGCCTGCTGGTCGGCCATGTGGTGTAGGCAATACTCAAACCTTTTTGTGGATGAGCAGAGGTGAACTCTACAGGTGGCGGTGGTGCGTCTATTGCCCGCTACCGGCCATCCCCAGGCTGCTGTGGTGTTTCGCCCTGCGCCTGCCTGGAGACGCAGTACTTCTTGATGAAAGCCCGGTTAGTAGGGGGCCTGATGCCCTTGCTGGAGGTGACAGGTACTCCGTAGAACTGACAGAGACCCGTAATTAGAGCTTGACAACTCCAAGACCCTGTTGGACTTCTTTGGGTCCACTAGGTGTCTTGCAGTCGCGATCCCTGCAAACAATAGATGAAATCAGAAATCAGTTGAGCGATGTGCATACTTACCTATGATGACGTGACCTTGCCGGGGGGGTACGGGCACCCTGTAGGACTGATAGAGGCCCGTAACCAGAGCTGGAAACCCCAGGGCCCTGTTGGACTTCTTCAGGTCCACTGGGTGTCTTTGTGGGTGCGATCCCTGCAAAATAGATGGTATCAGAAATCAGTTGAACCATATGCATACTTACCCATGTCGGGACGACACAGACCAACTGATACTTTTGCAGGGGGAGATTGACATTGCGGTCGCTGGGCAGAATGTTGCTAAGTAGCAATGTCATCTATATATGTGTAAGAGTGGTCATGTTGGTGCGCATGATCCGCACTCGTCTCTTTGCAGCGGCACGGGTGAAATCTTGCCCCGGTATGCATAGTAGCTGTGTGATAGCCTCCCTCTCTGGTTGTATTCGCACAGTTGGCCCTCCTCCAATATTAGGGGGTGGCCCAGGAACCGTTAAAAGGAAACTATTGGTCCCTTAACCGGGAGTGCAAGTCTCTGTTAAGCATTTAAGGACAGAGGACCTTAAATTCTCTTAAGGTGTGGATGTGGAGCACACTGAAAATGAGGACACGTAGCCCTCTAAAGGTGAGGGCGTGGAGCCCTCTCAAGGCGAGGATGTGTAGTCCTCTGGAGGTGAGGGCGTGCAGCCCTCTGTTGGAGAGGACGTGTAGTCCTCTCAAGGTGAGGGCGTACAACCCTCTGTTGGCGAGGACGTGTAGTCCTCTCAAGGTGAGGGCGTGCAACCCTCTGTTGGCGAAGACGTGTAGTCCTCTCAAGGTGAGGGCGTACAGCCCTCTTTTGGCGAGGACGTGTAGTCCTCTAAAGGCGAGGACGTGTAGTCCTCTCAAGGTGAGGACGTGCAGTCCTCTGAAGGCGAGGATGTGTAGTCCTCTAAAGGCGATAGGTACAAGTACCCAAGGGTCCACCCTTATGAGAAAGCAAGAAATCGACTCATCGAGAAGGCCGGTCATCCCAAATCCACAAGATTTGGACATTAGATGTAGGAAATCTATGCAGTTAACATGATTTTTAGGGATGCAAATGCATGCAACCTTTGTCGTGAAATTTGGTAAATGCGGACTTCATATGAAACAATGCAATGTAATGGAAAGTTCTACAATGTTCATGACATTTTTTCCTATTTTGTGATTTTGATTTTGATTTGATTTTTTTTTTTTTTTGGAAAACACAAATTGACTGTCCTTTTGAAAGAGGTGATAGTCCATGCAACCTTATCCTATCTTTTGCAAATCTCTCCGAGAACTCCCTCAGAATATGTGTTCTGTTTGATTTAGTCATTTGACCATTTTGGAGTGACGGCAATGGAGTCGTTTGATGTTTAATCAATCCATTGAAATCCTATGGTTTGTCCCCCCTTTTTTTTTGTTAAAAACATCGATGGGTGAGAACTTTTGATCGGCCCCTAGGTTCACTTGAGGCTCATGCACGGTGCCCCTCATTGCCCCAGTGTAAGGCTTTGAGGTACCAATCGTTGTCTTTCGTCATGACCTTGTAGGAGGGAACCTATTGGGTGAGAACTTCTAATCTGCCCTTAGGTTCGCTTGAGGTTTATGCATGGTGCCTTTCATTGCCCCAGTGTAGGGCTATGAGGTAACCATCATTGTCTTGTTTTCATAGCCTCGTAGTGAGGAAGAATGAAAGAAGCAGTTGATTCTTGCAAAAAGAATTTTTCCAAGGACGAGAAATAGTTGAAGGATTTTTTGATGGATTAAGTCAAATGACTCTTATGTAGAAGCAAGATGTTTTGATGATGCCAAAGGATCAAGTGCTTCCAAGTTTTATTCAAGACAAGAATCCAAGAATCCAAGAAAATCAAGATATATGATCAAGTTGATCTCTAGAATCTTAGGAAGAAGTTTCCAAATTGAAAAAGCAAAAGGTTTGGCCAAAGAATTCTATCTAAATCATTTTAAATTGAGATTTACTCTCTGGTAATCAATTACCAGCAGCTGAAAATGTTTATAATAGTCACTAGAAATTTGAATTCAAAATTTATAATGTGTAATCGATTACACATGGATGGTAATTGATTACCAGCAGTTTATTCAAATTTTAAAGCCTGTGATCGATTACACAAGTCTTGTAATCGATTACTAGAGGAGATTTTCAGAAAATAATTTCCAAGAGTCACATCTATTCAAATGGTTTATGAATGGCCATCAAAGGTGACTTGGAAACACGAATTTAAAGAGAGTTTTCATTGCCCAAAAAGTTTTATCCTCTCAAAAGATTAAGAGTTTTTCTGAACTGAAATGTCTTATCCTCTCAAAAAGATTCCTTGGTCAACCACTTTCATATTCAATAAGGAATTTTGATTGATCTTCATTGTACAAGCTATCTCTTTTAAGAGAGATCTCTTCTTCTCTTCTTCTTATTTTTGAAAAGGGATTAAGAGACCGTGGGTCTCTCGTTGTAGAGGATTCCTAAACACAAGGGAAGGGTTGTCCCTGTGTGGTTCAGACTTTGTAAAAGGAGTTTTACAAAGAGAGTGGAAAATCTCAAGTGGGTTGCTTGAGGACTGGACGTAAGCGCGGGAAGTGGCTGAACCAGTATCAATCAAGTTTGTATTCCTCTCTTCCTTTAAACTTCTTTTATTTATTGCTATTTATCTTTTTCTTTAAAGAAGTTTATTTTGAATTGTCTTTTGAGTAATTCATGTTAAGGGTGCATTGTTAATCCAAAAAGAAAGAGTGATAGTTCAATTGGGGAATAGTCTTTGCATCTTAATTCAACCCCCCCTTTCTTAATATAACTGAGGCCATTTGTCCAACATCCTATTCTTGACAACTCGCTTCTCTAAGAAGACAAACTTTCCGGAATGATAAAATGAAGTCACATGAACGTCTATATTTTTACTTGAAAACACAGTCAATCAAATGCCCCCTCTTTTTTCTTTTTTTTTTCTTTTTTTTTTTACTTTACTCGTCGTTTTACGACACCCCCGCCAATGTGCAAGATGAGTAATCTCTGATTGAACGGTCTTGGAAGTCAACACTCAAGAGTGCAGGTTGCTTGAGCAAATAGACCAATGGCTTATACTCACATTCCGGTGGAAGTTGAATAAGCAAAGATGTGTTTGTGAGAGGATGAGAGAGACAAGGATGTCCATTTTATCCATATCATTTAGCATTGTAACTGTGGTTTATAATAATGGCATAAACTTGAAAATCCTGATGAGTCATAACAACAGCTTCGAAAATTGCCCCATGTATGGTGTTGCTTGTCAATGTTAGGATTCAATAAGCGATTCTCCTCAAATTTCAGCCAGCCCGTATCAATTAGACTTCACACTTTATGCTTCGGGGTCATACAATGCTCAATGAAATGCCCCGGGGCTCCTCCATGATAAGCACACGTTGTGTTCAAGTCGTATCCTCAGAAAAATGGAGGTTGAGGAACCTTGGTTGGGGTTATGGCTACCATTGAATTATCGAGTGGATATGGGATCAAGTTTAGCATAAGACAACGGAATTTGGGGTGAACCCTACAGGCTTTTTGCTGCAAAATTCCTTTTTGTTGGTGTTTTTTGGTTTGTGCTAAAGGTGGTCTTCGTCATTGGAAGTGCGGTAGACAGGCTTTGTGGTTGATTTAGGGATGGCCTTTGTGGATAACTGGGTGGTGTATAAGGAGGAGGTTTGTTATTGACTGAGAAATGACATTGTTGGGTTTGGTGGGAAACTTGGCCGTATAGGAATGGCAGTCACAACATGGGTTTCTCCCTCTTTCTCACCCTCTTTATTTGCCCCAGTTTTCTCAGTCGTCCTAGTAGGATGATCAAATTTGCCTCTTTTCGGACCCACATTGATCCTTTCACTGGCGAAGACCAAATCTGCAAAGCTTTGAGGGTGCATAGCCCACCATCTTTTAATAGTAGAGTACCGATAATGTGTCTACCATCACGATTATCGTCTCCCTTTTTGCACATGTTCTGTAGTTGCATCCTATCCGGAACCATATCAGAATAGTACTGATACTGCCTAACGAAGGCAACCATTAGGTCCTTCCAAGTATGGACTCGGGAAGGTTCCAAGTTAGTGTACCAGGTAACAGCTACCCCAGTAAGACTTTCTTGGAAGAAATGTATTAGCAACTCCTCATCTTTGCGTATGCCCTTATCTTCCGACAATACATCTTTGGATGGTTCTTGGGGCAAGTAGTCCCCTTGTACTTGTCAAAGTCCAGCACCTTGAACTTGGGAGGGGTGATGATATTGGGTACTAGGAACAACTCTTCTAGGTTAGGAAAGGCATAATCTTTACCTCCTTCAATGGCCCTAAGCCTTTCCTCTTTCCCATTTCTGCCATAGCATGAGGGTTTTTAACCGCTGTGGAATGTGAGGGTTGTGGTTGTGGGTGACACTGAGGGCCCTCCAAAGTGTTTTGTAGGGGTATACCACCAACTGCTTGCCCTTCAGTGGCATATCCGAGCCAAGGCTCGAAGTCGGCTAGATTGTGGTGGGGAATTTCATGTGTCTCCCCCATGGTTTGAAAGATATGTGCCTGATCAGATTGAGGTTATTGGTTCTCAATGAGTATCGGAGTGGAGTTATTGAGATTTTCATTGAGAGTGTATGCCACATTGGGTGGTGTATAGTTGGGAGGCAAGCCATATGATGGGAAGGCGTGCTCGTTTTGAATTTTCACATCATGGGGTCGTTCGTACTTCCCAAATCTTTGCCTACCATATTTGAGGTTGGATGATTCATTTGGTTGAGGCCAGATGGGGGCATCGGGTTCACCTTAGCAACAGCGTTGGTAGCGGCAACTGCAACCATATCGACTTCCCTTATCTTTTTCATGCTTATTATGGCCTCCATCATTGTGGCCATTTGCTCTTTCATGGCCTCCATGTCGGCCTTCATCTACTCTTGCACCTTCTCTACTTCACCCATTACTCTAGCTCTAGCACGAGTTCGGTAAGGGCGCCGTAAAGCGTGCCCTTTTCTTTTTGATAACAATGATTAAGTTCATTTTATTTTATTTTATTTTATTTTTCAAGGAAAGAATGCAATGAGCAATGCAACCAATGAAAAGCATGGATGCATGCGAATGATGTACAATTGAAGTATTGCGAATTTTTACGCAGGATATGGGGTTGAATCAATTTAGATTTTCAACATGGTCCATGACATCTTTGTCAAGGTGAAACTGGAAGTAACAAGGACATCAACAATCCTAAATATGTTTGGCAGTAGACGAAGCAGTGATGTGACTCGATTCATCTTTTGCCCCAATTTTGCAAGACGGTTACTTCCATATTTCAACTTGACTTGATGAACCTTTTTGTAAAAGCATGAGCTTGGTTCAACCCTATAATCCAAGGAATGGCAATTCTGATCGCCAATACTTCAACAACATCTCATAGGGATGAATGACTCGGGCATACTTTAAGCTTATGCACAGAAAATGTAATTATGAAATTGAGATGCCCGAAGAAACATCCTTTCTTAGTTAACCATGCATTAGGTACCATGTTCAGTTATTTTGTTTTGTTGTTGTGTGTTTTTTTTTTTAGAAATGGGTTTATGATCCCAACATGGTTGGCTCATGGTGCCTAACACATGCAACTAAGAATGTAGTGTGAAGTTTTCACGCTTCCCCTTTTTTGTTTTTGTTTTGTAGAGGAAAACGCAAGGATGAGCAAACATGAAAACAAATGGTATGCAATTTTGCAGATCAAAAAGTTTGTTGAACGCATATGCATGATGATGCCATGATTCATGCAAAATGTGAGGCTGGAATATGATAACGGACAAATGCAGGAACGATATGTTCATTATGATGTTATGAAGAGATGCTTATGCGATGCATGTTATGAATGCATTTTATGGACACGAGAGCCCGAAAAATTATCTCTTCTTACTTGCGTATTTGGGGGCGCAGTGCCCCATGTGTACAATTAAGAAGGTGATATGGACCTTCCGGCTTCCCGTGACAAAGGACGAGACCAACATACAATGCATGCTAGAGATAAAATGCGGGAGTGACTTGATTCGCACTGATTTTTGGAGTAAAAACGTGGGATAAACTCATTTTATTCAAAAAGTTATAACTAGTCAAGATCTGAGCGACAATACAAACTTCCTAGCGGTTTCTAATCATATAGTCCATTAAGTCTATCATATGCTGACAATAGCTGAGAAGTCTGTGGATCTCCTCGGGGGCGGAGTAGGTGTCCGCCATTGCCTTAGCCTTGGCTAACAATCGGGGAAGTTCTTGACTCCTATTCAAAGTAAGAGCAAATCGGTCCATCCTCATTGCTGCCTCTTGGTGCAATGAATCAATTACCCTTTCCCTTGCTTCCCTTTCTGCTGATATCTTGGCGTACTCATCCTCTAGCCTTTGCTCGTGAGTCGCCGCTAGATTTAGCTTCTCTTTGCACTCATCGGTGATGGCCCACATATTCCCTTCAGTCTCACTTTAACTGTTTGGACAAATTTCTTTTCGACCTAAGGCAAGCCTTTAGCTCGTCCTTCCAGATCATGCCTTTGACCCGTGATGATTCCTTTCACCTCTTCGGAGTTTGAGCTCACTATTGCTGCCCTATAAAGCCCCTCAAAACTTGTTTTGGTCGTGTTCTTCCTTTCGGGCCTTCTTGGTTTCTCATTCCAAGGCTTCATCGGTGGCCATATTGACGTCCCTTAGTTCATCATACTCTTTTCAGACTTTGATGGCTATAGACTTGAACTTCTCTTTGACTACCCGGGCTCTTTCAAGCTTTGCCTTTAGGGCTTGTACCTCATCACTTTCTTCCGAAGCTTTAACCTCATTGTCTCTCACAGTCTTCAGATTTGGGAGCCAATCCAATCCTTGTGTCCAGACTCTCAGCCACTTATGATAGCCGTCGATGATCCCATTACTGCTTCCCCTAAGCTCTCTGTCCTTTCTTCACACCGCATCCCATGCCTTGCGAACTCCTTGGAGTACCCTCGCGTTGGGGTCACTGAAACCCCGTGCGATGAAAGGCGTGATGCTTTCGTCTGATGGCACTCCTCTCATGGGGTAGCCAAGCTGTCTTATGGTGAGGGCAGGATTATGATTTATACAACCCCTTGTTCCCATTAAGGGAACATTTGGAAATCCTTCGCATGAAGATAGAATCCTGATTCTTCCTTCCTTCTAGCGAGGGAACCAATTAACAGATGCCCCTCTATGCTAGCCAAGAGTTGGTCCCAATTCGTCTTTCTTTTTTCGACACACGAGCGGTGACCTTGTAGCGGATAGACGGGCCTACCTTCTTGGAGAAAAAGGTGCAAAACCAGCCACACATAGAGAGCCAGTGCACAACAAACAATTCTTGCGCTGCTCTTTTCACATCCCCGGTCGAACGTGTCATACATGGCCAAAATGGCGACGACCGGGCTTTCCTTGCCATGATGAAAGGCGAGGAAAGCGTCAATCGCTGCTAGGTCCACTAACCCTTCCGTATTCGGAAAGAGGACAACTCCAAAGATCAAAAGCGCCAAGATGTCAATAAAAGAAAGCCCATTCGCCTTGATTTGCCAAGGCCTTTGCCCTTTCCTCCAAACACTTCCTTGGTACTCCGACTACCCCATTCCTGTTTTGCTTTACACGGTCCAACTCTTGTGCTGAGATTTTCACTACCTTGGCAACTCTTGTCGTGGAGGGATAGAACCTAGAGAAAAGATATGGCTTCCTTCCTCCCAGTGGGCATCCCAGGATTTCTTCAAACTCTTTCATAGTCGGCACTAGTTGGAAGTCCTCAAATGTGAAGCACCTTATCAGCTGATCATAATACTGGGCAAGGGAGGCAATATGTAGAGACTTCTACCATGGCTAAGTCCCAGATTTTACCGTAATCTTTGCGAAAAGCTTGTCGCTGGAGTTGACCCATTAACTGCCCTAACTCCTTTAGACTGGTGGTCCCTAGGCTCTTGACCTTAACTTGATAGAACCTCTTTTAAAGCAAAGGCATTTGACTTGATCCCATGTTTTACTAAAGTGAACAAAAATCGGCGCGAATCAAAACTCCAACATCTATCATGGGTGGAATGGATGAATGCATGAAGGAATGCATATGACACAGATGTAATTTAAGAATGCGGGTGCCCGGGACATTGTCTCCTTCTTAGACACAACGTCTAGGGGTAGCAAAGTGCCCCAACGTATGTATTTAAAACGGTGACCCGGACCCTCCGTTGATTTGTCTATAGAGGGGATCAAGACAGAACCCATATGCGATGCATATGCAAAAGGTGCAATGCGGGAATGTACATAGTATGACAATATTCACTGAACATAAGCAAAAGGGTATATGATACTTATGCATGGCAGTGTGAAAAATGGCACGCAGCGTATTTGCTCCGTGCCCCTATTTAAGGAACCTATAAGGGAGAGAACTAACTAGGCATTTAGTGATAACCCCCAAGGTAGTCATATCTCTCTTGATGGTTTCTAGAGGTATTATCCCCTTCGAAGAACATACAGCAGCAGTAGGGACTACTAGCAACAATATGTTTTCAAAGAGGAAAACTCTAGATGAGGGTTCACTGTAATCAAGCAAGTCGGAGACCTAGCATGATCACAGATTCACCTCCACTCCTTATGTTCCTATGAACCCGGGTATAGGGCCCTTTTTCAACTCACAGTGTGTGCAAATAGTGTTGGTGTTTGTGTGTATCAAACGAATAAATATTTACCTCATGCATACATTTTAAAACGCACTAAAAGCAACAAAGAGTTTATATACACAAGAACATAATAAAGGGAAACCAACAAAGGAGTAAGTCATGGTAAAACATTGTGCAAGATTAAATGGCCTAACTCTCTAAAAACAGTCCCCAGTGGAGTCGCCAACTGTCGCAACCTACCCTTCGGCGGGAGGGCGACGCGAGACTCGCGGGATGCGTGTTCCACGAAAGGAATACGCGCGGAGTCGCCACCAACGTTTATTTGAGGAAAACGTCAGAAAAACCGGAAAAGACGCGATCTACGAACTTTTAAGTGAAAGGTTCGGGAGTTGTATTTACGCACGGGGAAGGTATTAGCACCCCACACGTCCGTCACAAGGGACGGCAGCCTTTAATCGAATGTGCAAACATGACTTTGATTTTTACGTTCCCTTTTATGTCCTTATATCCTTTATACCCTTTTTATATTTTTTCTCTTTTTGTGGTCAACAAGGGTGTTTCCCTTTGCTCCTACGTATTCCTCAATTGGGATGAGAAAATCAGACCTACGTAGTTCTTTCTTATGCGTGAATCAAGTGATTCTTTTTACTTGAAAGGTGATCATTTTAAGGCGTTGGACCTTAAAAATGACCCATTTTACTTAATAAGAAATTGAAGTGATAAACTTTCAAAAACTTATTTTTGTGGACGAGCTTGACTAGGCGAGTTGATTTTAGCCTTAGTTTCACCCTAGATATTAGTCAATTCAATTAAGAATGAGAAATCCCAAAGAGAAAACGTCCAATTGATTTTTCGCTTTATTTTACTAAAAGGTATATATTTTTTATTATTTATAGTATTATTTTACCTCTTTTTGATTTCCAACGTGGTTATGGCATGACCGAACGGTCGGAATTCATTTTAACCGAAGTTAATGGATAATACAATTCAAACGATCGGTGGAAATTTATTTTATTTTTAGGTTAAGTGAGAAATGACTTAAATAAAATGGCTTAAGCACGTCAAAAGGGGGCATAAAAAGTAAATAAAACGAGAATAAAAAATACACGAAACACAATGTGGACCACTACGGGTACATAGAATGAATCGAAAAGCTTGGTTCGAGGTACTTACCCGTTAAAGATCGAAGAACGATGAAGAACGAATGAAGAACGTCGAAGAACGGTCGAAACCTTTGCGAAATTCCTCACGGAAACGTTACGGAAACATTTCGGAAGCGCCTCGGCTTAGATTTTCTTCACGGAAACAATTTTTCCAAGCAAATTCGAAAGAGAGAGAAGTGCCTAAGGGGCTGAACCCTTTTCTTCTTCACTTCCTCCCCTATTTATAGCAAAATAGGGGAGATGCTTGCTGCCCAGCTCGCCCAGGCGAGCTCGAGCAGGGTTGCTTCCTCCAGAAGCAACAGCCTGCTGGAGGAATCTTCTGGAGGGCCCAAGTGGGCCTGGTTGCTATTTGCACCCCCATTTTTACTAAGTACACCCCCTTTGCTTTTTTTTGTGATTCTTTTTTCGTAAAGTTACGGAAACTTACGAATTTCGTAACGATACTTGTTTTCTTTCCGTAATGTTACGGAACCTTGTGGATTACATAATCATCCCCTTTTTGACTTACGGAATGTTACGGAACCTCACTAATTGTGCAATGATGCTTCCATTTGATTTCCGGTGTGTCACGGAACCTTACGGATTGTGCATCAATATTTTCTTTTGTTTTCCGGCATGTCCCGGAATTTCACAAATTGCCTAATGATGGGTGCCAAGCACCTTACAAGGACCAAACAAAAGTCGCATGTCATCAAGCAAAGGTCCCCGGACGAAATTAGGGTATGACACTAAGTGTCACACAAAATTGGAGGGAAATTTGAATTTCAATTCAAATTTCACTTGAATTTGAAATTGAATTTGTGGAGCCAAACTTTGGAGCCAAAATTTCACTAATTATGATTAGTGAATTTTAGTTATGGTTCAGCCCACTAATCCAAGATGAATTCCAAGATTCTCCACTAAGTGTGCTTAGGTGTCATGAGGCATGTAAAGCATGAAGGACATGCACAAAGTGTGACTATATGATGTGGCAATGGGGTGTAGTAAGCAAATGCTCACCTCCCCCTCTAAAATTTAAGTGGATTTTCAATTAAATTTATTTCCAACCACACACATCAAATATTCACTTAGTGCATGTTAAATTACAAAACTACCCCTAATACAAAAACTAGTATAGGTGCCCTAAAATACAAGGGCTGAAAAATCCTATATTTCTAGGGTACCCTACCTACAATATGGAGCCCTAAATGCAAGGATCAAATATAATGACATCCTAGTCTAATATGTACAAAGAGAATTGGACCCAAACTTGGCCCATGGGCTCAGAAATCTACCCTGAGGTTCATGAGAACCCTAGGGCCTTCTTCAGCAGCTCTAACCCAATCCTCTTGGAGCCTCTTGCTCATGGCTCTAGTGACTGGTCCCTTCCTAGGTAGGATTGCATCATCCCCTTCCCCTTGAAAAGGATTTGACCTCAATTCTGTTAGTTCCTCCTCCTCAATATCAGCTCCACCTACAAAAGGAATTAAATCAGAAATGTTAAAAGTGGTGTTGACTCCATACTATTCTGGGAGGTCCAACCTATAGGCATTGTTATTGATCCTCTCCAAAACCTGAAAAGGTCCATCCCCTCTAGGGATAACCTTGGATTTTCTTTTAGTAGGGAATATATCCTTCCTAAGATGGAGCAAAACCCAGTCACCCTTATTAAGAACTAGCTCTTTTCTTCCTCTATTGCCTTTAGTTGAATACACCTTTGTTTGGTTCTCTATTTGGTTCTTAACCCTCTCATGCAACTTCTTTACAAACTCTGACCTAGATTCCCCTTCTTTATGTATAAAAGAAGTGTCTAGTGGGAGGGGAATGAGGTCTAATGGTGTTAGGGGATTGAACCCATAGACAACCTCAAAAGCTTGGTGGTTTTATGAACCCCCCTATTGTAGGCAAATTCTACATGAGGAAGATACTCATCCCAAGACTTATGGTTGCCTTTCAGAAGAACCCTTAAAAGGGTGGATAAAGACCTATTCACTACCTCTGTTTGCCCATCAGTTTATGGATGACAAGTGGTAGAGAAAAGAAGTTTAGTTCCTAGCTTAGCCCATAGGGTTTTCCAAAAGTGGTTAAGGAACTTAGCATCTCTATCGACACAATGGTCCTAGCCAAACCATGGAGTCTCACAACTTCCCTAAAAAAGAGTTTTGAGATATAGGAAGCATCATCCACCTTGTGGCATGGTATAAAGTGTGTCATCTTGCTAAACCTATCCACCACCACAAAGATAGAGTGTACACCTCTTTGGGTTCTAGGAAGCCCAAGGACAAAGTCCATACTAATGTCTACCCAAGGTGCAGATGGGATGGGTAAGGGTGTGTATAGCCCATGAGGCATCACCCTAGACTTGGCTTGTAAACAAGCCACACATCTAGTGCAATGCTTATGGACATCTTTCTTCATATGGGGCCAATAAAACTTTTCTTTAAGTAAGACAAGGGTCTTGTCTATCCCAAAGTGGCCCATGAGCCCACCCTCATGGCTCTCTTTCACAAGTAATTTCCTAATGGATCCTTGGGGTATGCAAAGCTCTCCCTCTTTGAACAAATACCCCTCAGCTAAATAGAATCCATCTTGGGCCTTTTTCCCACAACTCTCGTAAATGGGAGATAAATGTTCATCTAAAGCATACAAGTCCCTAATATTATCAAATCCTAAAATTTGAGCTCCTAGGGAGCAAAACAATGTGTGTCTCCTAGAGAGGGCATCAGCTACCACATTTGTTTTTCCCTTTTTGTATTTGATAACATATGGAAATTGCTCTAGGTACTCTACCCATTTTGCATGCCTCTTGTTTAACTTGCTTTGCCCTCTAATGTACTTAAGTGATTGATGATCACTATGAATGACAAATTCCTTGGAAACAAGGTAATGTTCCCAAGTTTGGAGGGCTCTTATTAAGGCATATAGCTCTTTATCATAGGTGGGGTAGTTAAGGGTGGCACTATGATGTTTTTCACTAAAATAAGAAATAGGGTGCCCACCTTGTAACAATACAGCTCCAACTCCCACTCCAGAGGCATCACATTCTAGCTCAAAAGTTTTAGAAAAGTCAAGAAGAGCTAGAACAGGTGCCTTAGTAAGCTTTTCTTTGAGCAAAGCAAAGGCTTTCTCTTGTTTTTCACCCCAGGTAAATGCCACATTCTTCTTCACCAGCTCATTGAGAGGTGATGCAATTGTAGAGAAATTAGGAACGAACCTTCTATAGAAGCTTGCTAACCCATGGAAGCTCCTAATATCTGCCACACTTTTTGGGGTGGACCATTCTTGGATGGCCTTGATTTTCTCAGGGTCCACTTGGACCCCATCTCTACCAACTACAAAACCTAAGAAGACTATATTATCTACACAAAAGGTACACTTCTCTATATTTGCATAGAGGGTGTTTTTCCTAAGGACAAAAAGAACTTGCCTCAGATGTCCTAAGTGATCATCTAGGCTCCTACTGTACACTAAAATATCATCAAAATAAACAACTACAAATCTACCTATGAAATCCCTAAGACATGATGCATAAGCCTCATAGAGGTGCTTGGTACATTAGTGAGCCCAAAAGGCATCACTAGCCATTCATACAAACCAAACTTGGTCTTGAAAGCGATTTTCCACTCATCACCCTTTTTCATCCTGATTTGGTGATAACCACTTTTAAGATCAATTTTTAAAAAGATATTGGCACCATGCAACTCATCTAGCAAATCATCAAGTCTAGGAATGGGGTGCCTATACTTTACAGTGATGTTGTTGATGGCCCTACAATCTGTACACATTCTCCACGTACCATCCTTTTTGGGCACCAACAACACTAGCACATCACATGGGCTTAGGCTCTCTTGGACCCAGCCCTTCTCCAACAATTCTTTAACCTGAGACTCTATCTCCTTAGTCTCTTGAGGGTTAGTCCTATAGGCTGGCCTATTAGGAAGGCTTGCTCCTGGAACTAAATCTATTTGTGTTCTATTCCCTTTAAAGGAAGTAGCCCATGGGGTATCTCTTTGGGAAATATATCACCAAATTCATGTAAGAGTTCTTGGACCTTTGGGGGTAAGGTCTCAAATGTAGGAATTGTGGCAGTGCTAAGGGATGTTTCCCTTGATTGGAGAAGGTAGAAAGATTGTTTAAGAAGGAGTGCTCTTTTAATATCATCTTTTGTTGCGAAATAATTTTCCTTCTTAACAATCTTCTTGGAGGAATCCTTTTCCTGTTTTTCCTTCCCCCTGGCCTTTGAAGACAAGGCCTTACTATCCTTCTTTTTCTTTTGTTTTTCTAATTTTTCTTCCTCATCCCTCTTATCTTTCATAGTTAGTTGATCTTTGGCCACCTGTGAAGGTGTTTGAGGATGCAACACAAATTTAGTGCCAAGATGGGTGAGGGTAATCTCATTAGTTAGGCCATTATAAATGATATTCCTATCAAATTGCCACGACCTTCCTAAAAGAATATGTCCTACCTCCATGGGAACTATATCACAATTAACTTCATCCTTATATGTCCCAATGGAGAAAGGTACCTTCACTTGTTGGTTAACTATCATTTCCCCTTGCTCATTGAGCCATTGATGTTTATAAGGTTTTGGGTGGGGAATGATAGTGAGGTTCAACTTGGAAACTAATCTTGTGCTACAACAATTGAAACAAGATCCACTATCCACAATGAGAGAACAAGTATTATCTAAAATTTTGCATCTTGTATGAATGATGTTCTCTCTTTGGGATTGAGATAGATCACAAGATTGACCTCCAAGGAGCCTTCTAGCCATTAAGAGGTCACCTTCTTCATGGGGGTAGACTTCCTCACTAGACTCTTCACCCCTTACTTCATCTTCACTTCCACTAGAGGAAGGGAAAGAAGTAGTCTCCTCTTGATTACTATAAATGTCTTGACCCCTCATGATCATGGATTTCTTTGTGGGGCATTGAGAGGCAATGTGACCTTTCCCAAGACATTTGAAGCATTTAATGTTGCTAGTCCTTTCTTGGGATCTAGTCTTAGAGGTGTATTTCTCTATGGTCTTACCCTTATCTTCCTTGGGTTTTGAAGGTGCAGCCCCTAAAATTCCATGGGCTTGGTCCTTCCTTGGATAAGAGTAGGAGCCATAAGATTTTGAAGAAGGTTTTCTTTTAAGTTGTTGCTCCACTCTTATACAAAGTTGGACTAGCTCATCTAGGTCCCTATATGGAAGGAGTTCAACCTTGTCCCTCACTTCCATATTAAGCCCACTAAGGAACCTAGCTATGCTTGTTCTTTCCTCCTCCCTAAGTCCAGCTCTTAAAAGGAGTAGTTCCATTTGTTGTCTATATTCTTCAACACTCATACTCCCTTGTCTAAGCCTTTGGAGCTTGTCCATATGCTCCCTCTCATAGTAGGAGGGAATGCGTCTCTTCCTAAGGGCACTCTTAAGATCATTCCAATACTCTACTGGAGGATCCCCATGAATCCTTCGTTCCCTAACAAGGGAAGTCCACCAATAGAGGGCATACCCTTGAAAGCTAAGGGTAGCCAATGGAACTTTTCTCTCTTCGCTAATATGATGGCAAGCAAAGAGTTGTTCAACCTTCATTTCCCAATCTAAGTAGGCCTCAACATTATCTTTTCAATGGAAATATGGGAGGCTAATGTTAACCTCTTGAGATTTCTATCCTTTTCTCTTCTTTGGGAGTGATGTTTAGTGTGTGAACTATGACGCCCTCTATAATAGTCGCTAAGTTCTTCACTTAAACTCTTGCAAGAGTCATGACTACTATAGGAGGCATGTTTTTGTCTTTTCATTTCTTTCATTATTTTTCGTCTTTCTTCCTCTCTTATTTTCTCTCTTTCATCTTGACTTATTTCTTCCACTCTTTTTTTACCTGTTTCTTTTCTCTCTTGTTTTTCTTTCCACAACTTAAGGGATCTCAACTCATCTAATATCTTATACAAGGGGTCCTTAGGAGTAGAACCCTCACCATTAACACTAGATGAAGAATGAAGACTCATGTTGGTTCCTAAGTTATGGTTCCTTCTTATTGGGGGTTTGAAAAAAAGGTAAAAGAAACTATGGTTGAAACTAGCCAAAATAAACACTAAAAGAGGTGTGAAAGATAAGGTAAAAACTAATTGGTAAAAGGCAAGCTATCTAGGCGGTTTGACAATGGAGGGTAAAGGAAATAAGCTATGAAAGTAAGCAAGATATTAAAGTGCTAGAAATGCAAACTAGGCGGATCCTAAGAGTGTTTGGATGACCTCATTTAAGGTTCCCAACAAAACACTCACTATCCTAAGGGAAAATTGCCTAAAATTATTACACACAAATGGAAGTAGGGTGACCTATTGGAGGCTCCCAACTTACTTCCAATGGAAGGCCTTTTTGTTACAAAATTTGAAAGCAAAACAAATTGCCAATTACAAAATTACAAAAAAAAAAAAGTCCTCAATTGTGGTGGCTATTCTCTCTTTATTGTTTCACTCAATTTGGAGTGCTTCTTAGTCCAATAGCTCTTAAGGTGGTTGGCCCCTTGCTTCTTTACTCAAATTCTTCAAGATATGGCACCAATACTCCTTTCCAATTCCCTATATGGCAACTCACAAGTAAGGAAACAAAGAGACAAGCAATAACCAAAGACAAAAAAAATGAAATGAAAGCTAAACCAATAGATTTTTTTTAACAAGACAAATTTCCAAGGATTATTCAACAATTAAAGCAATGAAAAGCACAAAAAAAGCAAGCTAGGACTCAAAGAGAAACCTAGAATGGCTCTAGAGTAGAGTAGAAAAACTAAAAAAGAAAGACTCAAGAAACCTCTAGTTTTGGAACTTGTTTTCACAATAATTTTCAATTGAAATTTCAGAACTAGGATTGGTATGAAATAGGCACCAATTATAGAGCAAATTTTGAGCCAAAACAACAAGCTCACTTTCCTTTCACTTTTTTTTTCCTAGACACTGATTTTTCTGCCAACTTGTGCGATTTTTCTTATTTTTTCCTTTAATCCAAATCGCTTGGTTATTTTTTTATAATTTTGGTCCAGATGTATAGAAAATTCAGTAAAACATTCAGCTCAAAAAACGTAGTTACCAATTCCTAGTAATTTATACAAGTTCGTATGTTCAAGCTGCCAGCACCAGCAATTTCAACCTAGAAATCAAGAGTAGTGTTTATGTTGCTTAAGGCTTGGATAGTTACAATTTGTGTTTGCTTATGCTCAATTATCTTGAATAACACAATTCAAGAGAGCTTAAGACTTATTTTGATTCACAAATCCAGCCACAACTCAGCACCACAACTCTACTTCATCATAGGCATCATGTAGGAAACTTAGAAAACAAAAAAAAGTTCAAGAACAAGACTACTTCTAGGAATTGATTTAGAACATGTTATGAACTAATTAACATGCATGAATTAGACTCAAAATTCAAAAGATAAGCTAAGAATGACAAGAATACATGAACAAATGTATCTAGAATTCAATCAACAAAATAAAAATTCAACACAAACTTAGAACATAATGTGACAATTACTATGACTAAACATGACTCTAAGACAACATGGATTAAGTGATTTACACTTAGATTTTTGTGTTTTTTTTTTCTAATCAATATTTTGGAAGAAAATTTAGATATAAAGGTTCAGCACAAGAATATTATGAATGAAAAATGGTAGAACCTAAAATCAACACAAAAAACATGATTCAAGAGTAGATCTACAAAATTTGAACCATAGAAATGCAAGAACAAGTGTAGATCTAAGATTTAATCGGTTTATTTTTTTGAATCTACTCTAGACAGAACCAAACCACAAGACAATGGAGGATATACAAGGAGAATAAGACGAAGAACAAGGAATTAAAGAGAATTCACCGAACAAAAAGATAGAGGAAGCAAAAGCACATCACCTAGATGAAGATGCTCTTGATACCACATGATGTAAGCTCCATTGGAGCTTGTAGGCCTAGGATCTTCTTCATCAATGGATTCCTTTGCTTCTTGGAAGATAAATGGCAATGGAATGGAGAAGGAAGAGAGAGAGGAGACGCCACTTCAAGGAGAAGATGAGTCTAGAAGAAGCTCACCACCATAGGAGGCCATGGATAAGAGCTTGGAGGAAGAAGGAGATGAATGAAGGGAGAGGGAGAGAAGAGCACGAAATTTTGTTCTCTAAAAGAGCTCTGAAATCTGAAGTTAATATTCAAATGATCAAAGTTGAAAAAACTGCACACACATGACCTCTATTTATAGCCTAAGTGTCACACAAAATTGGAGGGAAATTTGAATTTCAATTCAAATTTCACTTGAATTTGAAATTGAATTTGTGGAGCCAAACTTTGGAGCCAAAATTTCACTAATTATGATTAGTGAATTTTAGTTATGGTTCAGCCCACTAATCCAAGATGAATTCCAAGAACCACTAATTTTAGTTATGGCAATCCCAAAGGAAGAACCACTTCAAAAATGGGTTTTCCCTTTGCCGGCGGTCATTTATCTCGCCGAAAATTTATCTGGTCCGAAGACCTTCTGTTCTCTTTCTTGGTTTCCTTTATTGATTGGGAATTATTGTGTTTTCCTCCGATCTTTTCCTTTTTACTCTCTTCCGATCTTCGATCGGGAATCCTTCTTTTCCTTTTCTTTTCTTTCTTTTCATTTCTTCCTTTTCATTTGTTTCTCTCCCTTTTTTTTATCTTTGATTGGGAATTTGGATTTTAGCATTCGTTATTTGCTCTCCCTTGAGGAGATTCTACTGTCCTCTTCTTCGGGGGGAAGGATGAGGATTCTCTTCATGGGCAAAGGTTCAAGGTAGCTTAAGGTTGTGTCTCAACATGGTCTTTTCACCGCGCATGCCCGATTTTGATATTTGGGGCAAAACAAATTCATGTGTCAGAGTGCCGGTTTCAGGTTAAACTCCCATATTATTTCCACAAGGTGCGCGTAACAATGATGATTTGGAAACAACGCACAAAATTAGTCATGCATACAACTAGGTGGGTACTCAAGCATCCAGTTTATGGCATTATGATACTAAAGGCTTGGGATTTTTGCAAGTAGACCCAACGTTTCCAAATTATGTTCTTTCATTGGTTCAACGAATCCATCCATTCTTATCTCGGTTATTTTGGAAAATAAACTCTTAGTGTCAATTTCTTGTTTCCAAAAGATATGTTTGCTCTCTTTGAATGATTTGTGCTTCCTTATGACCATAACATGTAGACCTTCGAGGTCTTTCTTTCTCTTTTCTTTTTGTTTCATTTTTTTCTTATGCATGTTTGCAAAAAAACTATACATCCATCGCTATCTATGAGAAAAGCTTTTTCTCTGTACACCTACATTCCTATACACGAAAAACTTTTTCTGTATACACACGCATTAAAAAACTCTTTCTCTTTATATCAACATGATCTATATAAAACCACTATTCCTCTGAAGGCGAGGACTTCTAGTCCTCTGACGGCGAGGACGTCTAGTCCTCTGAAGGCGAGGGCGTGCAGCCCTCTGAATGTGAGGACGTGTAGTCCTCTAAAGGTGAGGACTTGTAGTCCTCTAAAGGTGAGGACGTGTAGTCCTCTGAAAGTGAGCACATGTAGTCCTCTGAAGGTGAGGACATGTAGTCCTCTGAAGGTGAGGACGTGTAGTCCTCTGAAAGTGAGGACATGCAGTCCTCTGAAGGTGAGGACGTGTAGTCCTCTGAAAGTGAGGACATGCAGTCCTCTTAAGGTGAGGACGTGTAGTCCTCTGAAAGTGAGGACATGTATTCCTCTGAAGGTGAGGACGTGTAGTCCTCTGAAGGCGAGGGCGTGTACCCAAGGGTCCACCCTTATGAGAAAGCAAGAGATTGACTCATCGAGAGGGCCGATCATCCCAAATTCAAAAGATTGGCCATTAGATGTAGGAAATCTATGCAGTTAACATGATTTTCAGGGATGTAGATGCATGCAACCTTTGTCGTGAAATTTGGTAAATGCGGACCTCATATGAAACAATGCAATGCAATGGAAATTTGTACAAAGTTCATGACATTCTTTCCCTATTTTGTGATTTTTGATTTTGATTTCATAATTTTTTTTTTGGAAAACACAGATTGACTGTCCTTTTGAAAGAGGCGATAATTCATGCAACCTTATCCTATCTTTGCAAATCTCTCCGGGAACTCCCTCAGAGTGTTTGTTTTGTTTGATTTAGTCACTTGACCATTTTGGAGTGACGGCAATGGAGTCGTTTGACGTTTAATCAATCCATTGAAATTCCAGATTTTGTCCCCCTTTTTTTGTTTAAAAACATCGACGGGTGAGAACTTTGATCTGCCCCTATGTTCACTTGAGGCTCATGCACGATGCCCCTCATTGCCCCAATGTAAGGCTTTGAGGTACCAATTGTTATCTTTCGTCATGACCTTGTAGCTGGGAACCTATTGGGTTAGAACTTTTAATCTGCCCCTAGGTTCGCTTGAGGTTTTTGCATGGTGCCTTTCATTGCCCCAGTGTAAGGCTTTGAGGTACCAATTGTTATCTTTCGTCATGACCTTGTAGCTGGGAATCTATTGGGTGAGAACTTTTAATCTGCCCCTAGGTTCGCTTGAGGTTTTTGCATAGTGCCTTTCATTGCCCCGGTGTAAGGCTTTGAGGTACCAATCGTTGTCTTTCGTCATGTCCTTGTAGCAAGAAACCTATTGGGTGAGAACTTCTAATCTGCCCCTAGGTTCGCTTGAGGTTTATGCATGGTGCCTTTCATTGCCCCAGTGTAGGGCTCTAAGGTATCCATCGTTGTTTGTTTTTTCACAACCTCGCAGCAAGGGAGAATGAAAGAAGCGGTTGATTCTTGCAAAAAGAATTTTCCAAGGACGAGAAATAGTTGAAGGATTTTTTTCAGTTGATGGATTAAGTCAAATGATTCCTATTCTTGATAACTCACTTCTCTCTAAAAAAGACAAACTTTCCAGAATGATAAAATGAGGTCACGTGAACGTCTATATTTTTACTTGAAAACACAGCCAATCAAATGTTTTTTTTCTTTTATTTTGAACCTTTTTTTGCTTTTACTCGTCGTTTTATGGCACCCCCACCAAATATGTAGCACGAGTAATTTCTGATTGAACGGTCTTGGAAGTCCAGACTCAGGAGCACAGGTCGCTTGAGCAAACAGACCAATGGCTTGCACCCACATTCCGGTGAAAGTTGAATAAGCAAAGATGCATTTGTGAGACGATGAGGGACAAAGATATCAAATTTATCCATTTTATTTAGCATTGTAACTGTGGTTTACAATAATGGTATAAACTTGAAAATCCTGATGAGTCATTAGAGACATCTAACAACAGCTTTCAAAATTTCCCCATGTGTGGCATCTCTTGTCAATGTCAGGATTTACACACGATTCTCCTCAAATTTCAGCCAGCCCGCATCAATTAGACCTTGCACCTTACGCTTCAGGGCCCTACAATGCTCAATGGAACGCCCCGGGGCTTCTCCATGACAAGCACACGTTGCGTTCGAGTTGTATTCTCGGAGAAATGGAGGTTGATGAACCTTGGTTGGGGTTATGGCTACCATTGAATTATCAAGTAGATATGGGAGCAAGTCAGCATAGGACACCGGAATTGGGGTGAATTCTACAGGCTTTTTCGCTGCAAAATTCATTTCTTGGTTGGTGTTTTGGTTTGTGCTAAAGGTGGTGTTCGTCATTGGAAGTGCGGTAGATAAGCTTTGTGGTTGATTAAGGGATGGCCTTTGTGGATAATTGGGTGGTGGGTAAGGAGAAGGTTTGTTATTGGCTGAGTAATGACATTATTGGGTTGGTGGGAAACTTGGCTGTATAGGAATGACAGTCACAACATGGGTTTTTCCCTCATTCTCACCCTTTTCATTTGCCCCAGTTTTTTTTTTTGCATTTATCAAAGCATGATGATCAGATTTGCCTCTTTTTAGACCCACTTCGATCATTTCGCCTGTGAAGATCAAATCCGCAAAGCTTGAAGGTGTGTAACCCACCATTTTCCATAATAGAACACTAGTAATATGTCTACTATCATTGTTGTTATTTCTTTCTTCGTCATTGAGGGAAACACTTGGGCTGCCAGATCCCTCCACCTTTGGGCGTATTCTTTGAAAGATCTGTGCCCCCTTTTTGCACATGTTCTGTAGTTGCATCCTATCCGAAGCCATTATACTGACACTGCCTAACGAAGGCAACCATTAGGTCCTTCCAAGAATGGACTCGGGAAGGTTCCAAGTTAGTGTACCAGGTAACAGCTACCCCAGTAAGACTTTCTTGGAAGGAATGTATCAGCAATTCCTCATCTTTTGCATATGCCCCCATCTTCCGACAATACATCTTTAGATTGTTCTTGGGGCAAGTTGTCCCCTTGTACTTGTCAAAGTCCAGCACCTTGAACTTGGGAGGGGTGATGATATTGGGTACTAGGAACAACTCTTCTAGGTTAGCAAAGGCATAATCTTCACCTCCTTCAATGGCCCTGAGCCTTTCCTCTAGATGATCCAACTTTCCCATTTTTGCCATAACATGAGGGTTTTTACTTGTTGTGGAATGCAAGAGGTGTAGTTGTGGGTGATAAAAGTGTTTTGCAGGGGTATACCACCAACTGCTTGCCCTTCAGTGGCATATCCGAGGCAAGGCTCGAAGTCGGCTAGATTGTGGTGGGGAATTTCATGTGTCTCCCCCACGGTTTAAGAGACATGTGCATGATCAGTTTGGGGTTGTTGGCTCTCAATGGGTATAGGAGTGGAGTTATTGACATTCTCATTGGGAGTGTACGCCACATTAGGTGGCGTATAGTTGGGAGGCAAGCCATATAGCGGGAAGGCATGCTCATTTTGAATTTGCACATCATGGGGTCGTCCGTACTTCCCAAATCTTTGCCCACCATATCTGAGGTTGGATGATTCATTTGGATGAGATCAGATGGGGGCATTGGGTTCACCTTAGCAATAGCCCTGGTGGCGGCAACTGCAACCGCATTGGCTTCCATTATCTTCTTCATGCTCATCATGGCCTCCATCATTGTGGCCATTTGCTCTTTCATGGCCTCCATGTCGGCCTTCATCTGCTCTTGCACCTCCTCTACTTCACCCATTACTCTAGCTCTAGCACGGGTTCGGTAAGGGCGCCGTAAAGCTTGTTCTTTTCTTTTTGATAACAATGATTAAGTTCTTTTTTTTTCCAGGAAAGAATGCAACGAGCAATGCAACCAATGAAAAGCACGGATGTATGCGAATGATGCACAATATTGCGAATTTTTATGTAGGACCTGGGGTTGAATCAATTTAGATTTTCAACATGGTCCATGACATCTTTGTCAAGGTGAAACTGGAAGTAACAAGGACATCAACAATCCTAAATGTGTTTGGCAGTAGACGAAGCAGTGATGTAACTCGATCCATCTTTTGCCCCAATTTTTTCAAGATGGTTACTTCCATATTTCAACTTGACTTGATGAACCTTTTCGTAAAAGCATGAGCTTGGTTCAACCCTATAATCAAAGGAATGGCAATTCTGATCGCCAATACTTCAACAACATTTCATAGGGATGAATGACTCGGGCATACTTTAAGCTTTGCATGGAAAATGTAATTATGAAATTGAGATGCCCGAAGAAACATCATTTCCTAGTTTACCATGCATTAGGTACCATTTTCAATCATTTTGTTTTTAAGTGAAACGGGTTTATGATCCCAACATGGTTGGCTCATGGTACCGAATATATGCAACTAAGAATGCATCATGAATTTTCATGCTTCCCTTTTTGTTTTTGTTTTGCAGCGGAAAATGCAAGGATCATGCATGAGCGAACATTGAAACAAAAGGTATGCAGTTTGTAGAACAAAAAGTATGTTGAACGCATATGCATGATGATGCAAGGACTCATGCAAAATGTGATGCTGGAATATGATAACAGAAAAATGCAGGAACAATATGTTCATTATGATGCCATGAAGAGATGCTTATGCGATGCATGATATGAATGCATTTACGAACACGAGGGCCCGGAAAATTATCTCTTCTTACTTGCGCATTTGGGGGTGCAGTGCCCCATGTGTGTAGTTTAAGAAGGTGATATGGATCTTCCAGCTTCCCATGACAAAAGACGAGACCAACATACAACGCGTGCATGACGACATGATGTAGACACGCAAAAGCATAACACGGGGATGCACATAGTACGACAATATCCACAAATAATTACAAGCAAAGGCGTACAGGACATTTAGGACTACATGCATGGCAGTGTTTAAAATCGCACGCAGCGTGTTTGCTCCGTGCCCCTATTTTAGGGACCTACACGGGAGGAACCAAAAGGCTTTTTAATGATAATTCCCAAGGTGGTCATATCTCTCTTGATGGTCTCTAGAGGTATCACCCCTTCGAAGAACATATTGCGGCAGTAGGGACTACTAGCAACAATATGTTATCAAAGAGAAAAACTCTAGATGAGGGTTCACTGTAATCAAGCAAGTCGGAGACCTAGCATGACCACAGATTCACCTCCACTCCTTATGTTCCCATGGACCTGGGTATAGGGCCCCTTTTCAACTCACCGTGTGTGCAAATAGTGTTGGTGTTTGTGTGCATCAAATGAATAAATATTTACCTCATGCATACATTTTAAAACACACTAAAAGCATCAAAAGAGTTTATATATACAAGAACATAAGAAAAAAAAAAGACAAAGAAAAAGAACAAAAGGGAAGTCATAGTAAGGAAAACACACTGATTGATTGGCCTAACTCTCTAACAATAGTCCCCAGTGGAGTCGCCAACTGTCGTAACCTCCCCTTCGGCGGGAGGGCGACGCGAGGCTCGCGGGTGCGTCTTTCATGGGAGGAAAATGTGCGGAGTCGCCACCAAAGTTTATTCGAGGAAAACATCGGAAAACCGGAAAGACGTGGTCTACGAACTTTAAGTTTGAAAGGTTCGGGAGTTGTATTTACGCACGGGGAAGGTATTAGCACCCCATGCGCCTGTCACAAGGGACGACAACCTTTAATCAAGTGTGCAAATATGACTTCAATTTGTTTTATTTCCCTTTTACGTTTTTTTATGTCTTTTTATGCCTTTTTTGTATTTTTTATCTTTTTGTGGTCGACAAGGGTGTTTCCCTTGCTCCTACGTATTCCTCAATTGTGATAAGGAAATCAGACCTATGTAGTTCTTTCAAAAGGGGCGAATCATGTGATTCTTTTTACTTGGAAGGGGGTCATTTAAGGCGTTGGACCTTAAAATGATCCATTTTACTTGGTGAGAAAGCTAAGGCATTGGACCTCTAACCATCTCACGAGGTCGACAAAAGCGGGGCTTTTGGTTCTACGTATCCTCCATCGAAGAGGAAATCAGACCTACGTAGTTCTCGCAAAAGGAAGTAAAGTGATGTGTTGATTTTATGCTTTTGAACGGTCCGTGTTAACCGATAAAAGCAAAGAGGACCGTTTAAGGCGTTGGACCTTAAAACGATTTTCAGTGATTTTTGGGACAAAGCTTTGATTTGTGAGTTGATTTTAGCTTTAGTTTCACTTTGGTTATTAGTCAATTCATTCAAGGAAACTTCCAAAGAAAAAATGTCCGATCGATTTTTTTTATTATTTTATTTAAAGATATTTTGATTATTTTATTATTATTTTGCCCTTTTTTTGTTTAACCGAGGTTACAGCGTGAACGATCGGTTAGATTTTGTTTTAACAGTGATTAAACGAGATTACAACGCAAATGATCGGTTGAAATTCATTTCATCATTTATTAGGCGAGAAAACGGCTTAAACGATCGGTTAAAGCTCGTTAAAAACAAAAGAAAAGAAACCGAAATTGAATGAAATAAAGATGAAACCCAAAAATAAGAAATGAATTAAAAGTCTCGGATTTGGAAACTTACCCGTTGAAGAACGAAGAACGGTGAAGAACGGAGCAAAACCTTCACGGATTTGCTTACGGAAACATCTTAGAAGGGTTACAGAAGCACCTCGGCTTCGATTTTCTTCACGGAAACAATTTTTTCACCAAAAACAGTTGAAATGCATAGCCAGGGGGATCAGGACCCTTAGAACAGCCCCCTTTTGCCTTTTTATAGGAAAAAGGGGGAGGAGGTTGCCACCCTTTAAAAATTGCTATTTGCACCCCCCATTTCAATAAGTTCACCCACTTCTTTCGTAATTTACAGAAAAGTTACGGAAGCTTTACGGAAGCCTATAGGACTTGATTTTCTTCTTTTTTCTCTTCCTTCTCACCCATATTAAGGGAAATATACTTATTTAGGGTTATGGGAATTTTACAGAAGCATTACGGGTGTCCCGGAAGCCCATTTTTTAACAAAATGGGGGAGGTGGTTCCCACCTAGCTCGCCCAGGTGAGCTAGGTTGCTCCACCTTAAGCAAGAAAATGACCAAAAACCTCTAAAAGGGCCCAGATTTGAAAATTACTATTTGCACCCCCATTTTACTAAATACACCCCCTTTTGCCCCTTTTTTGCTAATTCTTTTTCCGTAACGTTACGGAACCTCACGAATTACGTAACGATATTTGTTTTCTTTCCACGATCATACACAACCATTCCCTCTTCGGCTTCTGAAATGTTACGGAACTTTACGGATTGCGCAATAATGTATCCTTTCGACTCCCGACATGTCGCGGAACATCACGGATTGCTTAATGATGGGTGTCAAGTTCCTCGAAGCGGTCAAGCAAAGGTTGCATGCCATCAATCAATGGTCCCCAGACGAAATTAGGGTATGACAAGTGTTTATTTTGGCTAGTTTCAACCATAGTTTCTTTAACCTTTTGTTTTCAAACCTCCAACAAGAAAGAACCACAACTTAGGAACCAACATGAGTCATCATTCATCTAGTGTTAATGGTGAGGGTACTAGTCATAAAGACCCTTTATCTAGAATCTTAGATGAGTTGAGTTCCCTCAAGTTATGGAAAGAAAAACAAGAGAGAGAAGAAAAAGGAAAAAAAAGAGTGGAAGAAATAAGTCAAGACGAAAGAAAGAAAATAAGAGAGGAAGAAAGAAGAAAAATAATGAAAGAAATGAAAAGAGAAAAACATGCCTCCTATAGTAGTCATAACTCTTGCAAGAGCCTAAGTGCAGAACTTCGTGACTATTACGAAGGAAGGCGTAGGTCACATCTTAGACCTCACTCACATAGGAGAGAAAAGGAAAGAATGCCTCAAGGGGCTAACATTAACCTCCCATACTTCTATAGGAAGGACAATGTAGAGGCTAACTTAGATTGGAAAATAAGGGTAGAGCAACAACATAAAAAGAAGTCTACGTCAAAATCTTATGGCTCTCACACTTATCCAAAGAAAGACCAAGGTCAAGGCATCTTAGGGGTGACACCTTCTAAGCCCAAAGATGATAAGGGGAAGACAATAGAAAAGCAAGCCCCTAAGGCTAGTATGCAAGAGAAAACTAGTCTATAAAGTGATTTAAATGTCTTGGAAGAGGACACATTACTTCTCAATGCCCCACCACAAAAACCATGATTATGAAGGGCCAAGACATTTATATTAGCCAAGATAAGGCTACTACTTCACCTTCCTCTAGTGAAAGTGAAGAAGCAAAAGGGGAAGAATCTAGTGAAGAAATCTACCCCCAAGAAGAAGGACAACCATTAGTGGTTAAAGAGAAGTGTAAGGAGGTAAGTGTTTCCTCCAAGAGGTTAGCTAAGAAGGAAACTCATTTTACAATAAAGACAAACATTAAAGAAACTTTCCCTCTTAAACAACCTCCACATTTTCTCTTTTGTAAAAATACACTTGCTATCATTGCTACACCTCTTGGGCTTGAGTTTATTCCTCAAGTAAAGAAGTTGTTGGATGATGGTTTGGTTCGCAAGAGCTTAAATCCCTGTGCTTTTTTGTGCCCAAAATAGGTATTATTAGGCACCAAGTCCCTAAAATAGGTGGTATGATGAATGTTTTGAGTGGTGCAACCCTCTTTTGTAAAATCACTTGTGCACCTAACATCTTCGTGGTGTGTGTACATAGGGACCCATTAGGTAGGTTTGTTCTTATTTTTAGTTTCAATACAAACTTAGGTACTCATATGGGACACCTTAGGTTTGTCATACTTTTTGGTAGGAATAATCAATATGAAAATACAAAAAAATGTACGTTTTATTGTGTTACTTTTCTTAATTTTTCAAATAGTGATCAAGGGGTTCCCATGAACCCTAAGAGAATAAAGGTCATTCCTAAGTGGCCCGCTCCACCAAGTGTAAGAAAAATTTGGGGCTTCCATGACTTAACAAACTTTTACAAAACATTTGTCCCATATTTTTCTATACTTGCAGCACCACTCATTGAGTTGGTGAGGAACCATGTTCCTTCATGGGAAGATGCCCAGGAAATGGATTTCCAGACCTTACCTTACTTCATAATACCAAACACCACTAATACATATGTTTTTGTTCATTTTACAGGTGCTAAGGGAAAGAGCCCAGAGTATGAAAAACCTCAGGATTTGAGGTCAAATCCTTTCCAAGGTGGAGGGAATAATGCAATCCTACCCCGCAAGGGTATTGGATAAAAGACTCCAAGTAGGTTGGGCCAGAGATCCAAGCGAAGGCCCCAGGGTTCTCATGAGCCTTAGGGTAGATTTTGAGCCCATGGGCTAAGTATGAGCCCACTTATCTTTGTAAATATTTGAATAGGTTTTTCCTTCGTTTGGGCCTTGTATTTTGGCCATTCTAGTAGTATAGGGTTTTAGCCTTGTGTTTCGAGGCATTTTGAGTAGTCTTTGTAGTAGGGACTTTTTTTGTTTTTTCATGTATTTTGTCATGGGGGTGACCTTAGCTATTATAGGGGGTGTGTAGCTAAGCTCTAGCTTCTCATCTCAAGGAGGTGAGCTTAGCTATTAGAAAGGTGTGTGTAGCTAAGCTCTAGCTTCTTTTGGAATCTTCTCAAGGAAGCTTCTCAAGGAGGTGAGCTTAGTTATGAAAGGGGTGTGTGTAGCTAAGCTTTAGCTTCCCAAGGAAGTTTTCTCAAAGAAGCTTCTCAAGGAAGGTTTCTCAAGAAAGCTTCTCAAGGAAGCTACCTAGTCAATAAATAGAAGCATGTGTAACACTTGTTGTAACTTTGATGAATGAGAGTCTTGTGAGACATAACTCAGAGTTCAACTTCTCTCCCATTTTCTTCCTTCAATTTCGTGCTCCCCCCTCTCTCTTTCTCTCCCTCTTTCTTTTCCTCCATTGAAGCCTCCTCTCCAAGCTTCTTATCCAAGGCTCATCTTGGTGGTGAAGCTCCTTCTTCCATGGCTTATTCCCTAGTGGATGGCGCCTCCTCTCACCTCTTCTCCTTTGTCTTCCGCTGCATCTCCATGGTGGAAAACCACCATTAAAGGACCTCATTGAAGCTCAAAGATCCAACCTCAATAGAAGCTCCACAAGCAAGCTTCCATCAAAGGACAATGTAGAGGCTAACTTAGTTTGGGAAATAAGGGTAGAGCAACAACTTAAAAAGAAGTCTACATTAAAATTTTATGGCTCTCACTCTTATCCAAAGAAAGGCCAAGGTCAAGGCATCTTAGGGGTGACACCTTCTAAGCCCAAAGATGATAAGGAGAAGACAATAGAAAAGCAAGCCCCTAAGGCTAGTATGCAAGAGAAAACTAGCTCTATAAAGTGCTTTAAATGTCTTGAAAGAGGACACATTACATCTCAATGCCCTACCACAAAAACCATGATTTTGAGGGGCCAAGACATTTATAGTAGCCAAGATAAGGCTACTAATTCACCTTCCTCTAGTGAAAGTGAAAAAGCAAAAGGGGGAGAATCTAGTGAAGAAATCTACCCCCAAGAAGAAGGACAACCATTAGTGGTTAAAGAGAAGTGTAAGGAGGTAAGTGTCTCCTCCAAGAGGTTAGCTAAGAAGGAAACTCATTTTACAATAAATACAAACATTAAAGAAACTTTCCCTCTTAGACAACCTCCACATTTTCTCTTTTGTAAAAAGACACTTGCTAGCATTGTCACACCTCTTGGGCTTGATTTTATTCCTCAAGTAAAGAAGTTGTTGGATGAGGGTTTGTTTCGCAAGAGCTTAAATCCTTGTGCTTTGTTGGTGCCCAAAATAGGTATTATTAGGCACCAAGTCCCTAAAATAGGTGGTGTAACACCCTGATATATATATATATATCTATATATATATATATATATATATATTATTAGTAATTATGTTTGATGTTTGATTATTTGCTGCGTTATTTTCATCCGTAATTATTTTTAAGGAGGTTAATTTAGTTAATAGAGGGGTGTGAATAGATAAGGATCTAGCTTCTCAAAGAAGCCACGAGGAAGCTTCTGGAGGAAGCCTCTTAATGAAGCTTCTAGAGAAAACTACATGAAGCTTCCTTGGTAAAAACGCTGCCCAGCCTTCGTTAACCGTTGGTTCTTCTCGCAATGGTTTGCAACTTCACAAGACACTTTTCCATGATCTGAACGTTGGGATCTCTGAGTAGATATCTGGAGTGTGCTAGAAGCTTCTGTTCCCGAGAGCATCTCTTATTTAAGCATTTCAGCCTTTGCTTTCGTGTAGCTTAGGAAAAACGTCATTTCTTCTTCTTTCTTTCTTCCAAAGCCATTTCTAAAGTTCCAAGAACTTTCTCCATCACCCACAGACACCATTAGCCACCACAAACTATCATTGTTCTCCATTGAAAACCCACACCGAGAGGAACCCTTCAACCGAAGCGGAATCTTCCAACTTGGCTTGCGGTTCCGGTAGAGAACGAAAACCCTAATCTGACCTTTCATTTTCTTTCGAGAGGCTTGCGTGGAATCAACGAGTAAGGAAAAAAAGGAATTTTCAAGTGACAAGATGAGAAATCCGCGGGGTAGCTCACGATAGGTAAGGGGAGTTTATTATAAAATTTACAATTTTAACACCATAGTTAGGGTCAGGGAACCTAGCTATGAGGATATCTGCCTGACCCTGTTGCATGCTGATTTTTCTTCAAAGAAAATTATGTTTTAACTAATGGGATGCGATATATATATATATATATATATATGTATGTATGTATGTATGTATGTATTGTGATGAATGATATTGTTGTGGTTGTTTGAAGACCTGTGAGTGTAAATCTCAGGCATGAAAGATATATATGTATATATGTGGGAAATGCAATTTGTTGTTGATGTTGCTAGTGAGGATTTTAATTGATATGTGATGATAATGATAATTATGATGATATTGATTTGAGAAGACGTTGTTAATAAAGACCATGTCAACATGAATTGTTATTATTGATGAATATGTGAATATGAAATGAGGTTGTTGTTGTTGATAACGTCATTGAGATGAGATCATATTTATGTTGTGAATGACATGGAAATACGATTTGTTGATTGATGTTGGAAATGCATTGGCATGTGCATGTTGTGTATGTTCGTGGCGGGCACTGTGCACTGACCTTTCAGGGTCTTTGGCACTAGCTTTTGGCCACGTTCATACATTGGATGTTGTGTATGATCATGGGGGGCACTGTGCACTGACCTTCCAGGGTCTTTGGCACTAGCTTTTGGCCACGATCATACGTCGTATGAAGTGTATGTCATGGGGGGTAGAGTGCACTGACCTTGTCGGATGGCCCAGACGTGGGTAACTAGCGTGGGTAGAGAATCTAAGCATTCCCGAGGGGATGCTTAGGCGCTTTAATTGGTTCATGGTCTTTGGCACTTACTTTTGGCCGTGATCATAGCTCATACGACACAGGAAATAGAGTAACTGTGGGCAAGTGTACTTTGTACTAGGGGGCTATCACCTGGTAGGGAACACCTTTGGGCTCCCAGGCTGATCACCTATGGGAGGGGGGCTGTTACGTGCACAACCGGGTGGTCTCGACAAACTCAGCACAATTCCCTAAGTGAGAGTGTCGTGTGGACACGCTTAGGCTATTTCCTGAGATTTGGTTGTTGTTGGTACGTACCACATTGCATCTGAGCGTTGAGTCAGGTACATGCATCATTCTGTGCAGTCTTGATTGGGTCCATGGATGGATGATGAGTAATTGTTGGATGTGAATGATGAATATTTGTTGGATATGAGTGTTGAATAATGATTGTTGTGCATGCTTATCATGTTTGCCTATGTTCCTTGCTAATTGTGGTTATTTGGAATTGGTATTGGTTCTTTTATAATAAACTCACCCTTGCAATTTTGTATCGTGTGGTTGATACCTGTGATGATCACGAACATTGTTCGTGGGAGCAGAATGACAGTGGCAGGGTGTAGGGAGTAAGATTCTAGTGAGGAGCCGTCGAGCCGACGTGATGACGTTGGCGTTATTTTGGGAGAGAGTTGTGTTTTGTAATCAACTCCTCCGTAGTTGGTTTTTAAGTTTTATTTTGTTGAGTTAAAAATGTAAAACTTGAATTTTAAGTATATATATATATATGAACATATTTAATTTTCGTTATGTGTATGACATGTACTGAATTATTGTTTCTATGTAATTATGCATATTCACTTAAGTAATGGCGTGTTGTTGGATGAATTTATGTTGTGACAAAATCACTTCTATTTTCATAAGCAAAAATTAAGGGAGTTCTTTTTATAAAAATTGAAATTATCGAATATTAGAGTGTGAATACCGTAGCGACGAGGCGGGTCGTTACAGGTGGTATGATGAATGTTTTGAGTGGTGCAACCCTCTTTTGTAAAATCACTCGTGCACCTAACATCTTTATGGTGTGTTTAAATAGGGACCCATTAGGTAGGTTTGTTCTTATTTTTAGTTTCAATACAAACTTAGGTACTCATATGGGGCACCTTAGGTTTGTCATACTTTTTGGTAGGAATAATCAATATGAAAATACAAAAAAAGGTATGTTTTATTGCGTTACTTTTCTTAATTTTTCAAATAGTGATCAAGGGGTTCCCATGAACCCTAAGAGAATAAAGGTCATTCCTGAGTGACCCACTCCACCAAGTATAAGAAAAATTTGGGGCTTCCATGACTTAAGAAACTTTTACAATGCGATTGCAGTTGCCGCTGCCATCGTTGTTGCTAAGGTGAACCCGACGCCCCCATTTGGCCTCAACTAAATGAATCATCCAACCTCAGATATGGTAGGCATAGATTTGGGAAGTACAGGCGACCCCCATGATGTGCAAATTCAAAACGAGCACTCCTTCCCGCCATATGGCTTGCCTCCCAACTATACACCACCCAATGTGGCGTACACTCCCGATGAGGATGTCAATAACTCCGCTCTCATACTCATTGAGAGCCGACAACCTCATCATGCATGTGTCTCTCAACCCATGTGGGAGACATATGAAATACCCCACCACAATGTAGCCGACTTCGAGCCTTGCCTCGGATATGCCACTGAAGGGCATGCAGTTGGTGGTATACCCCTGCAAAACACTTTGGAGGGCCCTCAATTTCACCCCCAACCACAAACCTTGCATTCCACAGCGGGTAAAATCCCTCCTCTTATGGAAGAAATGGGAAAAGTTGGATCATCTAGAGGAAACGCTCAGGGCCATTGAAGGAGGCAGAGATTATGCCTTTACTGACATAGAAGAGTTGTTCCTAGTACCCAAACGTGGTCATTCCCAAGTTCAAGGTGTTGGACTTTGACAAGTACAAGGGGACTACTTGCCCCAAGAACCATCTAAAGATGTATTGTCGAAAGATTGGGGGCATACACAAAAGATGAGAAACTGCTGATACATTTCTCCCGAGAAAGTCTTACTGGGGCAGCTGTCACCTGGTATACTAACTTGGAACCTTCCCGAGTCCATTCTTGGAAGGACCTAATGGTTGCCTTCGTTAGGCAGTATCAGTACAATTCTGATATGGCTCCGAATAGGATGCAACTACAGAGCATATGCAAGAGGGGGCACGAATCTTTCAAAGAATACGCCCAAAGGGTGGAGGGATCTGGCAGCCCAAGTGGTTCCCTCAATGACGGAGAAAGAAATGATAACAATGATAGTAGACACATTAACAGTGTTTGTGGCGTCCCTAAATAATGACTGGCTTAATAGCAATGATTTAAATAACAAAAACCATGGGAAATTTTTTTTTTCTTTTTCTTTTTCGTTTCTTTCTCTTTTTCACAGTAATTAAGTTTAGAAGGAAAATCATCACTATAGAGTCCTGAATGGCCAGTTCGCAACTCTATTCGGAGTCATTTCTTTCTGATCACGCATAACCTCTAAAATATTTTGCTCTTTCAAAAATAAAAGTGTACCAGCCATCATTTTAAGTCGTCACGTGAAAAATAATAAAATAAAATACGGTCGGTAAACTCTCTTGCAAATAAAGTCTGTTAACACATTCTTTTCAAATAACAAGATTAATCATAAGTACATTCATCATCTAAAGCTGTCCAAAATGTGGGAGTTTTGCAAAATACATAGTGACATCCAGAGCAAAGGTATCCACTGTGGTGGCTTCAGCCACATGTATACAATCATCAAATTCCTATACCATAGGTCTACCCATACAAAAACCAAAAGAGTAAACCTAACTGTCTGTACTAGATACACCCACCCCCAAAAGTATATAAGCCTAGTCTAAGGAGCCGTCTGCTATGATGAAGAACCTCCACTAGTCGCTATTCCCTCAGGACCGCTCTCCTCCGTAGAGTCTGCCTCAGATGCCGACATGACGTCCTCGGGAGAATCCACCTCAGGGAGTGGGTCCTCATCACCCTCTGGAAAGTCAAGAGCATCCACAGCAGGCTCAAGAGGTAGCTCCTCTGGGTCCTCCTCAGTGTCTTCTTCAGATGACGTCACCTCTATCACCTGGACTGGCTCCACTAGTCGATATGGAGTAGGTGTAGGTAATATCCGCTCCACAGTGCGCTGAAGCGTGCGTGCTGGTTCCTCTGGATGTACCAATGGAGTAGCCGTGAATCGAATCGTGCCCCGGAATCGGCACCTCGCATTGCCTTCGGGGGTCTCCCAAACTCCCTCTAGGCACTCCATCTCCACTCGGTCATGGATTAATTGCGTTGCCATCGCGATCTACAAGAAACAAAAGAAAGGGGGTAAACTCTTTCACGAGAGATCTAACTACGGTAGCAACACAATGCGTCCCATAACCACTACATGCAATTAAAAGGTGTGCCTCAAGGCTTTTCTTCTCTGGTAATCGATTACACAACATTGGTAATCGATTACCAGAGGCCCAACTCGAGTTACTCAGCTTCAGAACATGAAAACCGGCAATATGCACTGTGTAATCGATTACACATAACTGGTAATCGATTACCAGTGGCCTGTTACTCTGTGTAATCGATTACACAGTATTGGTAATCGATTACCAGAGGCCTCCTCAACATATTGTCTCTATTTCTAAGCCTGGTAATCGATTACACCCCTTGGTAATCGATTACCAGAGGCCATCTCAACTTCCTGACCCCATTCTTAAGCCTTGTAATCGATTACACACCCTTTGTAATCGATTACCAGAGGCCATAACCCAAATATCACTCAAGATCCATAGCTGGCCAGCCACCACACAAGCCTCCTTGCTTTGTGGTCTTTGTTCTTTTATCGGTTGACTGCCAGGAGCTCGCCTGTTTAGGTACGTCACAGGTTCTCACTGACTGACTATGCCTGGGTTGGGTCGGGATTGGTCAAGCTTGGTTTTGGGCAATAGCACCCCACCTGACATCCCCAAGGTCTCCTGACCCCCGCGACATATCTCCAGGTACCACTCTGTGGTCAACGAATAAAAGTAGGAAGACTGACTCTTCCACACTTTCTCACTTCAAGCTTGTAGGATTATGGGGTACCCGTCATATTGTGGTACTAGGTGGCAATTGGGCGATGGTGCAAGTCGACTCTCCACATCCACAAATCACACATAAATCAACCATCCCCAGTTGCCCACCTTCAACTGAGATCACGTACTCCCACGTAGCCCTTATCCTCGTTCCTCTCAACACCGGGTCCCCATCAATCCCTCCAAGCTTCCACAACATCCAAGCAAATCAACATCCAACATCATGAACTATCAAAAACCAATAAAACAGGGCAGAGGCAAAAAACTCTGCCCAAAACACAAACCAATACCACAACTTTCCTTACTCAAATACCCCAGTAACATTCTATTCGTTCCAATTTGTTCACCGTTGGATCGACTAAAAAATTTTACTGGAGGTCCCTAGTACATAAGTCTACATTTTTACCGTTGGGATCTATTAGAAAACGTCCAGAACACAAATATGTACAACCCTTTCCACAACCAGCCATGCATAAGCATTTTCTGCACAAGCACAAAATTCTGCTGCACATTTCAACAGCAAGATTCTGCATAATAGTGCAGATTTTCGAAATCACTCTTGCCCTCATCCAATTTTGCCCAAATTGGATCCTACAAGTCCTAAATCATGTGTAAATCATATCTAAACCAAAGACAAGCTTCAGACCAAAGCAACTCAAAATCTAGGTATCTAAAACCCCTCAATTTAGTGGATTTTCAAGGTTTGAGAAGTGAAAACGAGAATGGGGTAATTTTGGAGCAAACTCTCATCTCAAACAAGTCTATAACATTAATCTAAACCCGTTCAAACTGTTTTTACGGTGAAAACTCTACCGAATCAAAATTTGACTCCTCAACACTCAATTTACCCTAGAAATGGCTCTTGCCTTCACTTTGGTCACTCATTTTCCTCCTTTGCACAGCCCAAGCTTTCCCACAGTCCTAAATGACATTTCAAACTAGGATTAACTCACTTTAATCTCCAATTACCACTGAATCCAGATTTAGCTTTTCAAACCCTCAAAGCATCACACTTTTCCACTCATATCACTACATTCTCACTTTTCAACCCTAGGTTAACTCTACCCTTCATCTCTATCAGTTTTCCATCAGCAATTTCAGCACACAAGCATCACAAACATCATCATAAAACCCTAAAACAGAATGGGTAAGCTTGACTCACACCAAACATGACAAGTTTAGCATGCTTTCAACAAATTCCTTCACAAATAACTACCATAAGGCATAAACCTAGTAAAACTACCCATCATATCTCCCAAACACCCAATACCCACGAAATTATGTGAGAAAGAAGTCTACCCAAACCTGAAATTTGAAGTCCCACAACGTAGATGTGCGCTTCACGACTCCGAAAATGGCTTCCCTTCGCGATTCGGAGCAGAAATGGTGAGCAAAGGTTGGAGCTTTGATGGAGCTTCAATGGTGGAGGAGGAAGGGAGAAAAAGCAACGTGAGGGAGAGGCAAAAGCTTCTGCACTTTTGGCTGAGTGAATGAGGAGAGAGAGAACGTGGCTTTGTGTTTAAAAGGCTTCCTCTTTTCCCTTTTTTTTTTTAAAGCTGTGCCACATGTCTTCTTTTGAGTGGAGCAAAAAGGGCCCACTTTTTCTCTTGATGTGACTCATACTCATTCACAAGAAGAGAAAAAATCTGACCTTTTGAAATGCTAAAATATTGCCTCGGTTTGCATGCCGTTTCTCTGGTTCCAGTCCCTCGCGTTTCTCTGCACCCGTCGGGCCAGTTTTTGAAAGTAAGCAATATATATATATATATATATATATATATATATATATATATATATATATATATATATATATATATATATATATATATATATATATATATATATCAAAACGCTCAGAATGAAACCCCGAGCGTGGTTCAGAGGTTGGCTTTGTGAAATTTTAAGTTGCACGCAAAACGATAATTTTTAGACTAATTAATTGAGAATTAATCTATAGCTATCCAGTTATGGATTTCTCTTCGTTGATCAGCCTAACTCGTGTATCTTTCCCCCAATATATCTACTTCTACCAGAAGTATTTATATATATATATATATATATATATATATATATATATACTGAATAATACTTACATATAATCATTCAAAATGCATCGTTTACAAAATCCCGGGTAGAAATTTCCAGGATGTCACAGTGTTCTACTACGAAAAATGGTGGGTTACACACCTTTAAGCTTTGTGGATTTGGTCTTCACCGGCGAAAGGATCGAAGTGGGTCTAAAAAGAGGAAAATTTGATCATCCTGCTTTGATGAATGCAAAAACTGGGGCAATGAAGAGGATGAAAATGAGGGAGAAACCCTTGCTATGACTGTCATTCCTACACAGTCAAATTTCCCATCAACCCAACAATGTCATTACTTAGCCAATAACAGTCCCTCTCACCCAATCATCCACAAAAGCCATCCCCAAATCAGCCACAAGGCATGCCTGCTTACCACACGCCCAATGCCCAAACACCACCTATAGTGCAATCCAAAAAGGAATTTTGCAGCAAAAAGCCTGTAGGATTCACCCCAAATTCTGGTGTCATATGCTTACTTGCTCCCATATCTACTTGATAATGCAATAGTAGCCATAACCCCTGCCAGGGTTCCTCAACCTCCATTTTTCCGAGGATACGACTCGAACGCAACATGTGCATATCCTGGAGGAGTTCTTGGACATTCCATTGAGCACTATATGACCTTGAAGCATAAGGTGCAAAGTCTAATTGATGCGGGCTGGCTGAAATTTGAGGAGAACCACTTGTGAATCCTAACATTGACAAGCAACACCACACATGGGGAAATTTTGAAAGCTGTTGTTAGATGTCTCTAATGACTCATCAGGATTTTCAAGTTTATGCCATTATTGTAAACCACAATTACAATGCTACATAAAATGGATAAATTTGACATCTTTGTCCCTCATCCTCTCGTAATTACATCTTTGCTTCCACTGGAATGTGGGTGCAAGCCATTGGCTGTTTGCTCAAGCGACCTGTGCTCCCAAGTTTTTTGACTTCTAAGACCATTCAATCAGAGATTACTCGTCCTGCACATTGGTGGGGGTGCCATAAAATGACGAGTAAAGTTCAAAACAATAAGTTTCAAAATAAAAGAAAAAACATTGATTGACTGTGTCTCAAATAGAGTACAAACATTCATGTGACCTCATTTTATCATTCTTGAAAGTTTGTCTTTTTTGAGAGAGCATGTGAGTTATCAAGAATAGGAATCATTTTACTTAATCTGTCAATTGAAAAAAATCCTTCAAATGTTTCTTCTCCTTGAAAATTCATTTTTGAGAACCTGCACAGTTTCTTCCTTGCTACAAGGTCATGACAAAAGACAAGGTTGAAACCTAAAAGCCCTACACTGGGCAATGAGGGGCACCGTGCATGAGCCTCAAGCAAACCTAGGGGCGGATCAAAATTACTCACCCATCGATGTTTTTGAACAAAAAAAGGGGGGATAAACCCTAGGATTTCAATGGATTGATTAAACGACAAACGGCTCCATTGTCATCACTCCAAAATGGTCAAGTGACTAAATCAAACAGAACATACACTCTGAGGGAGTTCCTGGAGAGATTTGCAAAAGATAGTATAAGGTTGCATGAATTATCACCTCTTTCAAAAGGATAGTCAATCTGTTTTCTGAAACAATCAAATCAAAATCAAAATCACAAAATAGGGAAAGAATGTCATGAACATTGTACAACTTTCCATTACATTGCATTGTTGCATATGAAGTCCGCATTTACCGCATTTCAAGACAAAGGTTGCATGCATCTGCATCCCTAAAAATCATGTTAACTGCATAGATTTTGATGCAAGCTACATTGGAGCTTGTAGGCCTAGGATCTTCTTCATCAATGGATTCCTTTGCTTCTTGGAAGATAAATGGCAGTGGAATGGAGAAGGAAGAGAGAGAGGAGACGCCACTTCAAGGAGAAGATGAGTCTAGAAGAAGCTCACCACCATTGGAGGCCATGGATAAGAGCTTGGAGGAAGAAGGAGATGAATGAAGGGAGAGGGAGAGAAGAGCACGAAATTTTGTGCTCTAAATGAGCTTTGAAATCTGAAGTTTAATATTCAAATTATCAAAGTTGAAAAAAATGCACACACATGACCTCTATTTATAGCCTAAGTGTCACACAAAATTGGAGGGAAATTCAAATTTCACTTGAATTTGAAATTGAATTTGTGGAGCCAAACTTTGGAGCCAAAATTTCACTAATTATGATTAGTGAATTTTAGTTATGGTTCAGCCCACTAATCCAAGATCAATTCCAAGATTCTCCACTAAGTGTGCTTAGGTGTCATGAGGCATGAAAAGCATGAAGGACATGCACAAAGTGTGACTATATGATGTGGCAATGGGGTGTAGTAAGCAAATGCTCACCTCCCCCTCTAAAATTTAATTGGATTGGGCTTCTACCAATTCAATTAAATTTATTTCCAACCACACACATCAAATATCCACTTAGTGCATGTGAAATTACAAAACTACCCCTAATACAAAAACTAGTCTAGGTGCCCTAAAATACAGGGGCTGAAAAATCCTATATTTCTAGGGTACCCTACCTACATTATGGAGCCCTAAATACAAGGCCCAAAAATAATGAAACCTTAATCTAATATTTACAAAGATAAGTGGGCTCGTACTTAGCCCATGGGCCCGAAATCTACCCTAAGGCTCATAAGAACCCTAAGGCCTTCTCTTGCATCTCTGGCCCAATCTACTTGGAGTTTTCTATCCAATGCCCTTGCGGGGTAGGATTGCATCATTCCCTCCCCCTTGAAAAGGATTTGACCTCAAATCCCGAGGTTCTTGAAACGCTGGGCTTTTTTCCTCAACACCTGTAAAAAGAACAAAAACATATGTATTAGTGGTGTTTAGTATGTTGAAGTAAGGTAAGGTTTGAAAACTCATTTCCTGGGCATCTTCCCATGAAGGAACATGGTTCCTCACCAACTCAATGAGTGGTGCTACAAGTATAGAAAAATATGGGGCAAACCTTTTGTAAAAGTTTGTTAAGTCTTGGAAGCCCCAAATTTTTCTTACACTTGGTGGAGCGGGCCACTCAGGAATGACCTTTATTCTCTTAGGGTTCATGGGAACCCCTTGATCTCAATTTAAAAAATAAAGAAAAGTAAAGCAATAGAACATACCTTTTTCTGTATTTTCATGTTGATTATTCCTACCAAAAAGTATGAAAAACCTAAGGTGTCCCATATGAGTGCCTAAGTTTGTATTGAAACTAAAAATAAGAACAAACCTACCTAATGAGTCCCTATGTACACAAATCATGAAGATGTTGGGTGCATGAGTGAGTTTACAAAATAGTGTTGCACCACCCAAAGCATTCATCACACTGTTAGACAAGTGGCCTCAGATATCTTAAGAAGGGGGGTTGAATTAAGATATTGCAAACTGTTTCCCCTAATTAAAAATCTATTTCACTTTTTACACAAGTTATGAATTCCCTTAATGACAATCTTCTTAAATGTTAATTCAAATGAAGCAACTTGAATATGAATATGAAGCAATAATAAATAAAGGAGATTAAGGGAAGAGAAAATGCAAACTCAGTTTTATACTGGTTCGGCCACACCCTTGTGCCTACGTCCAGTCCCCAAGCAACCCGCTTGAGAGTTCCACTATCTTGTAAATTCCTTTTACAAGTTCTAAACACACAAGGACAATCCTTCCTTTGTGTTTAGAGATCCTTTACAACAAGAGACTCACAGTCTCTTAATCCCTTAGAGAATGAGAAGAAGAAGAGGAACAAATCTCTCTAGAAAGAGATGGATTTTACAGATTGAGCACTCAAATAATTCCTTAATGAATTGCAATCAAGTTGGCCAAGGAATTCTTAAGAGGATAATATGAATTTGCTCTTTGAGAGGATAAACACTTTGTTGTTCTGAAAATCTCTGAGCAATTTCGTGTTTAAGTCACATATATATAGACCATTGGTGGTCATGAGTAAAGCCTTTGAAAAGTTGTGACTCTTGAAATTATTTTTCTGAAATTCCTGTCTGGTAATCGATTACAGTAATTGTGTAATCGATTACAGCTTTTAAAATTTGAATTAAAACGTTTACTAACTGCTGGTAATCGATTACCAAAATTGTGTAATCGATTACACAGTCTAAAATTTCGAATTCAAATTTTTATAGCTGTTATAAAACGTATTTGGCCACTGGTAATCGATTACATCCTCTGGTAATCGATTACCAGAGAGTAAAACCTTTGAAAAACACTTTTTATTTTAAATCACTTGGCCAAACCTTTGCTAATTCAATTAGGAATTTCCTTCCTAATATTCTAGTGATCATCTTGATGTTGTGACTTGTAATCTTGAAGTATTGTCTTGAATTTTAATCTTGAAAAGCCCATTTGCATCAATTGCAACACATCATCATGATCATCATCAAAACATCAAAGCCAATTGCATCTACACACACCACCTATTTTAGGGATTTGGTGCCTAATAATACCTATTTTGGGCACCAACAAAGCACAAGGATTTAATCTCTTGCGAACCAAACCCTCATCCAACAACTCCTTTACTTGAGGAATAAACTCAAGCCTAAGAGATGTGGCAATGCTAACAAGTGTCTTTTTACAAAGGAGAAAATGTGGAGGTTTTCTAAGAAGGGAAATTTCTTTAATATTTGTCTTTATTTCAAAATGTCTTTCCTTCTTAGCTAACCTCTTGGAGGAGACACTTACCTCCTTACACTCCTCCTTAACCATTAAAGGTTGTCCTTCTTCTTGGGGGTAGATCTCTTCACTAGATTCTTCCCCTTTTGCTTCTTCACTTTTACTAGAGGATGGTGAAGTAGTAGCCTCATCTTGGCTACTATAAATATCTTGGCCCCTCATAATCATGGTTTTCTTGGTGGGGCATTGAGAAGTAATGTGTCCTCTTCCAAGACATTTAAAGCACTTCATGGAGCTAGTCTTCTCTTGCATACTAGCCTTAAGGGGTTGCTTTTCTATTGTCTTCCCCTTATCATCTTTGGGCTTAGAAGGTCTCACCCCTAAGATTCCTTGACCTTGGTCTTTCTTTGGATAAGAGTGAGAGCCATAAGATTTTGAAGTAGACTTCCTTTTAAGTTGTTGCTCTACCCTTATTTCCCAATCTAAATTAGCCTCTACATTGTCCTTCCCATGGAAGTATGGGAGTTTAATGTTAACCTCTTGAGGCTTTCTTTCATTTTCTCTCCTATGGGAGTGAGGTCTAAGATGTGACCTATGCCTTCCTTCATAATAGTCACGAAGTTCTTCACTTAGGCTCTTGCAAGAGTTATGACTACTATAGGAGACATGTTTTTCTCTTTTCATTTCTTTCCTTATTTTTCTTCTTTCTTCCTCTCTTATTTTCTCTCTTTCATCTTGACTTATTTCTTCCACTCTTTTTTTACCTTTTTCTTTTCTCTCTTGTTTTTCTTTCCACAACTTAAGGGATCTCAACTCATCTAATATCTTATACAAGGGGTCCTTAGGAGTAGAACCCTCACCATTAACACTAGATGAAGAATGAAGACTCATGTTGGTTCCTAAGTTATGGTTCTTTCTTGTTGGGGGTTTGAAAAAAGGTAAAAGAAACTATGGTTGAAACTAGCCAAAATAAACACTAAAAAAAGGTGTGAAAGATAAGGTAAAAACTAATTGGTAAAAGGAAAGCTATCTAGGCGGTTTGACAATGGAGGGTAAAGGAAATAAGCTATGAAAGTAAGCAAGAAATTAAAGTGCAAGAAATGCAAACTAGGCGGATCCTAAGAGTGTTTGGATGACCTCATTTAAGGTTCCCAACAAAACACTCACTATCCTAAGGGAAAATTGCCTAAAATTATTACACACAAATGGAAGTAGGGTGACCTAGCGGAGGCTCCCAACTTACTTCCAATGAAAGGCCTTTTTGTTACAAAATTTGAAAGCAAAGCAAATTGCGAATTACAAAATTACAAAGAAAAAAGTCCTCAATTGTGGTGGCTATTCTCTCTTTAGTGTTTCACTCAATTTGGAGTGCTTCTTAGTCCAATAGCTCTTAAGGTGGTTGGCCCCTTGCTTCTTGACTCAAATTCTTCAAGATATGGCACCAATCCTCCTTTCCAATTCCCTATATGGCAACTCACAAGCAAGGAAACAAAGAGACAAGCAATAATCAAAGACAAAAAAAAAATGAAATGAAAGCTAAACCAATAGAGTTTTAACAAGACAAATTTCCAAGGATTATTCAACAATTAAAGCAATGGAAAGCACAAAAAAGCAAGCTAGGACTCAGAGAAACCTAAGAGTAGAAAAACTCTAAAAAAAAAGACTCAAGAAACCTCTAGTTTTGGCACTTGTTTTCACAATAATTTTCAATTGAAATTTCAGAACTAGGATTGGTATAAAATAGGCACCAATTATAGAACAAATTTTGAGCCAAAACAACAAGCACACTTTCCTTTCACTTTTCTTTTTTTTTCCTGGACACTGATTTTTCAGCCAACTTGTGAGATTTTTCTTATTTTTTTATTTAATCCAAATCGCTTGGTTCTTTTTTTATAATTTTGGTCCAGATGTCTAGAAATTTCAGTAAAAGTTTCAGCTCAAAAAACGTAGTGACCAATTCCCAGTAATTTATACAAGTTCGTATGTTCAAGCTGCCAGCACCAGCGATTTCAACCTAGAAATCAAGAGTAGTGTTTATGTTGCTTAAGGCTTGGATAGTTACAATTTGTGTTTGCTTATGCTCAATTATCTTGAATAACAAAATTAAAGAGAGCTTAAGACTTATTTTGATTCACAAATCCAGCCACAACTCAGCACCACAACTCAACTTCATCATAGGCATCATGTAGGAAACTTAGAAAGCAAAAAAAAGTTCAAGAACAAGACTACTTCTAGGAATTGATTTAGAACATGTTATGAACTAAATAACATGCATGAATTAGACTCAAAATTCAAAAGATAGGCTAAGAATGACAAGAATACATGAACAAATGTATCTAGAATTCAATCAACAAAATAAAATTCAACACAAACTTAGAACATAATGTGACAATTACTATGACTAAACATGACTCTAAGACAACATGGATTAAATGATTTACACTTAGATTTTTGTGTTTTTTTTCTAATCAATATTTTGGAAGAAAATTTATATTTAAGGTTCAGCACAAGAATATTATGAATGAAAAATGATAGAACCTAAAATCAACACAAAAACAAGATTCAAGAGTAGATCTACAAAATTTGAACTATAGAAATGCAAGAACAAGTGTAGATCTAAGATTTAATCGGTTTATTTTTTTTTGAATCTACTCTAAACAGCACCAAACCACAAGACAATGGAGGATATACATGGAGAATAAGATGAAGAACAAGGAATTAAAGAGAATTCACCGAACAAAAGGATAGAGGAAGCAAAAGGACATCACCTAGATGAAGATGCTCTGATACCACATGATGCAAGCTCCATTGGAGCTTGTAGGCCTAGGATCTTCTTCATCAATGGATTCCTTTGCTTCTTGGAAGATAAATGGCAGCGGAATGGAGAAGGAAGAGAGAGAGGAGACGCCACTTCAAGGAGAAGATGAGTCTAGAAGAAGCTCACCACCATTGGAGGCCATGGATAAGAGCTTGGAGGAAGAAGGAGATGAATGAAGGGAGAGGGAGAGAAGAGCACGGAATTTTGTGCTCTAAATGAGCTTTGAAATCTGAAGTTTAATATTCAAATTATCAAAGTTGAAAAAAATGCACACACATGACCTCTATTTATAGCCTAAGTGTCACACAAAATTGGAGGGAAATTCAAATTTCACTTGAATTTGAAATTGAATTTGTGGAGCCAAACTTTGGAGCCAAAATTTCACTAATTATGATTAGTGAATTTTAGTTATGGTTCAGCCCACTAATCCAAGATCAATTCCAAGATTCTCCACTAAGTGTGCTTAGGTGTCATGAGGCATGAAAAGCATGAAGGACATGCACAAAGTGTGACTATATGATGTGGCAATGGGGTGTAGTAAGCAAATGCTCACCTCCCCCTCTAAAATTTAATTGGATTGGGCTTCTACCAATTCAATTAAATTTATTTCCAACCACACACATCAAATATCCACTTAGTGCATGTGAAATTAAAAAACTACCCCTAATACAAAAACTAGTCTAGGTGCCCTAAAATACAGGGGTTGAAAAATCCTATATTTCTAGGGTACCCTACCTACATTATGGAGCCCTAAATACAAGGCCCAAAAATAATGAAACCTTAATCTAATATTTACAAAGATAAGTGGGCTCGTACTTAGCCCATGGGCCCGAAATTTACCCTAAGGCTCATAAGAACCCTAAGGCCTTCTCTTGCATCTCTGGCCCAATCTACTTGGAGTTTTCTATCCAATGCCCTTGCGGGGTAGGATTGCATCAGATTTCCTACATCTAATGTCCAATCTTGTGAATTTGGGATGACTGGCCCTCTCGATGAGTCGATCTCTTGCTTTCTCATAAGGGTGGACCCTTGGGTACTAGTACCTATCGGCTTAAGAGGGTTGCACGCCCTCGCCTTCAGAGGACTGCACGTCCTCGCCTTCAGAGGGCTACACGTTCTCGCCTTAAGAGGACTACACATCTTTAACTTCAAAGGGCTGCACGTCTTCGCCTTTAGAGGGCTCGACGTCCTCGTCTTAAGTGGGTTGCACGCCCTCGCCTTCAGAGGACCACACGTTCTCACCTTTAGAGGACTACACGTCCTCGGCTTCAGAGGACTACACGTCCTTACCTTCAAAGGGCTACACGCCCTTGCCTTCAGAGGGCTACACGCCCTCGCCTTCAGAGGACTACACGTCCTCGCATTCAGAGGGCTACACATCCTCACCTTCAGAGGACTACATGTCCTTGCCTTCAGAGGACTACACGTCCTTGCCTTTAGAGGACTACACGCCCTCGCCTTCAGAGGGCTACACGCCCTCGCCTTCAGAGGGCTGCACGCCCTCTCCTTTAGAGGGCTACACGCCCTCACCTTCCGAGGAACGCACATCCTCCCCTTCAGAGGGCTACACGTCCTCACCTTCAGAGGGCTACACGTCGTCCCCTTCAGAGGGTTATGATGTAAGCTCCATTGGAGCTTGTAGGCCTAGGATCTTCTTCATCAATCAATTCCTTTGCTTCTTGGAAGATAAATGGTAGAGGAATGGAGAAGGAAGAGAGAGAGGAGACGCCACTTCAAGGAGAAGATGAGTCTAGAAGAAGCTCACCACCATAGGAGGTGTCGCAACCTACCCTTCGGCAGGAGGGCGACGCGAGACTCGCGGGATGCGTGTTCCACGAAAGGAATACGCGCGGAGTCGCCACCAACATTTATTTGAGGAAAACGTCGGAAAAACTGGAAAAGACGCGATCTATGAACTTTTAAGTGAAAGGTTCGGGAGTTGTATTTACGCACGGGGAAGGTATTAGCACCCCACACGTCCGTCCCAAGGGACGACAGCCTTTAATCGAATGTGCAAACATGACTTTGATTTTTTATGTTCCCTTTCTATGTCTTTATATCCTTTATACCCTTTTTATATTTTTTCTCTTTTTGTGGTCGACAAGGGTGTTTCCCTTTGCTCCTACGTATTCCTCAATTGCGATGAGGAAATCAGACCTACGTAGTTCTTTTTTATCAAGTGATTCTTTTTTACTTAAAAGGTGATCATTTTAAGGTGTTGGGCCTTGAAAATGATCCATTTTACTTAGTAAGAAATTGAAATGACAAACTTATAAAACCTATTTTTATGGACGAGCTTGACTAGGCGAGTTGATTTTAGCCTTAGTTTCACTTTTAGTTATTAGTCAATTCGATTAAGAATGAGAAATCCCAAAGAGAAAACGTCCAATTGATTTTTCACTTTATTTTACTAAAAGGTATTATATTATTATTATATTATTATTTTACCTCTTTTTGATTTCCAACGTGGTTATGGCACGACCGAACGGTCGGAATTCGTTTTAACCGAAGTTAACGGATAATACAATTCAAACGATCGGTGGAAATTTATTTTATTTTTAGTTTAAGCGAGAAATGACTTAAATAAAATGGCTTAAGCACGTCAAAAGGGGGTATAAAAAGTAAATAAAACGAGAATAAAAATACACGAAACACAATGTGGACCACCACGGGTACATAGAATGAATCGAAAAGCTTGGTTCGAGGTACTTACCCGTTGAAGATCGAAGAACGAATGAAGAACGTCGAAGAACGGTCGAAACCTTTGCGAAATTCCTCACGGAAACGTTTCGGAAGCGCCTCGGCTTGAATTTTCTTCATGGAAACAATTTTTCCAAGCAAATTCGAAAGAGAGAGAAGTGCCTAAGGGGCTGAACCCTTTTTCACTTCACTTCTCCCCCTATTTATAGAAAATCGGGGGAGAAGCTTGCCACCCAGCTCGCCCAGGCGAGCAGGGTTGCTTCCTCCAGAAGCAACAACCTTCTGGAGGGCCCAAGTGGGCCTGGTTGCTATTTGCACCCCCATTTTTACTAAGTACACTCCCCCTGCCTTTTTTTGGTGATTTTTTTTTCGTAAAGTTACAAAAACTTACGAATTTCGTAACGATACTTATTTTCTTTCCGTAATGTTACGGAACCTTGTGGATTACATAATCATCCCCTTTTTGACTTACGGAATGTTACAGAACCTCACTAATTGTGCAACGATGCTTCTATTTGATTTCCGGTGTGTCACGGAACCTTATGGATTGTGCATCAATATTTTCTTTTGTTTTCTGGCACGTCCCGGAATTTCACAAATTGCCTAATGATGGGTGCCAAGCACCTTACAAGGACCAAACAAAAGTCGCATGTCATCAAGCAAAGGTCCTCGGACAAAATTAGGGTATGACAGTTGCCCCTCTTTACTTGTCTTTTATTGGAGATAAAAGGAAAGTGAAGATAAGACACTAATTTCGTTCCTCTCGGTTGACGAGAGTCGCGGGTGACCATAAAATTTCCGCATGCAAATGACTCGTTGTTCCCGGGGGAACAAAAGGTGCAGAAGACGATGTCAGTCTCTGCCTGCTATCAAGCGTTCTGTCTTACAGATAGCAAAAGAATGTTTATACGGATAACCACTCGGGTATTTCCGCCTGTCAGCGTGACTCAAAAGTCAGTATGACAGATCTTGTAAGTGTGGAAGTTGATGTAAATCTCCGCGTGTCAACGGGCTTGTCGGCCGCGATTGACGAAGGGTGCAGAATGACCATAATTTGTCTCTGCGTGCCATCGGACACGACTGTGTCTGAATGGCAAAGGGGTGCGGAATGACCATAATTTATCTCCGCATGTCATCGGGCCCGCCGCCTCTGGATGACAAAAGGGTGCAGAATGACCATAATTTGTCTCTGCGTGCCATCGGACACGACTGTGTCTGAATGGCAAAGGGGTGCGGAATGACCATAATTTGTCTCCGCATGTCACATGACCTCAGGGTCAGTATGACAGAGATTGTGGGGCGGCCGACAAAAGCAAGGCTCTTGCTCCTACGTATCCTCCAATGAGGAACTCAGACCTACGTAGTTCTAGATAACTTGTGAGACTTGAAAAAGTCTCCACCGGAAGATGCTGACATCTCCAGAAAGGGCGCAGATGACCACATTGGCCTCCGCTCATCAATCACACTTGGGGTTACTGAATGACGAGGCACGGATAACCGTAAGGTGTCTCCGCAGGCTACCAGCTCTTGGGTCATGGTAACAGAAAGCGGTGTGGTCGACAAAAGCGAGGCTTTTGCTCCTGCGTATCCTCCAATGAGGAACTCAGACCTACGTAGTTCTTGATAACTTGTGAGACTAGAAATAGTCTCGATGTTTTCTTCGCTAAAATGCGAACGTGCTTTAGTAAAGAGATAAAACTTCCAACTAATCAGATCAACATATGCTTTTCGGACAAAAACAATGTGTCTACCGGGGAAGGAGAATCTGCTGATGAAATTTTCTCATAACCACAAATGAGATTTTGGATGTTTAGCATTTCGTTTCTAAATGACCATTTAGAGGAAACACCGGGTTCAACAAAAATGGAAGAAAATCACTCAAAGTGTATCAATCTCGCATAGGTAAGTGTTTCATCCTAATTCCGAACCATAGATACGTCATGACTTGACTTTGCAAATTATTTCCTATCAAATCAAAAATTACATGCGTGGTCATGGATCAATAGGACTTCCCTTGGGAATGGGTTCTTTTGGTGGTTTTTTTCGGCTTTTGTGTGTTTTTGGCCTTTTCCTTTTTTGTTTTTGTTTTGCGCGAGGCGAACAAGTCACCGACGCACAGGATTTTGGTTGGTAATCAAAGGGAGAAGACCACTTTTAGGTCGTGGTTTCCTTTTCTTTCTTTTGTTCATTTGGTGACAATTCTGTATTGTACAGATATTGTCCGGTCAAAAGACCTTTCTGCACATTTCTTCTGGTTTCTTTGACCAGGAGCTTTCTTTCCTTCTTCTTCTTCCCTTTTTTACTTTCTCCCATTCTTTGGCTGGGAATTTCCTTTCCTTCTTTTTTGCTTTCTCTTTGATTGGAAATTTCCTTTCCTTCTTTTTTGCTTTCTCTTTGATTGGAAATTTCCTTTCCTTCCTTTTTGCTTCCGCGGGTAAGGATTGGCATTCTCACCCTGGGTCAAGGTTTATGGTGAGTTAGGATTTTGGCTCAAGGCTTGTAGAATGGCTAGACATGATACATGTCAGGGTTTGGTTTGGTTCAAGGATAAAAAGGGATGCCCCACATTATTTCCATGACACAAATGCAAAGATGATGATTTGAAAATTTTATGCAAAACTGGTCATGCATGCACCTATGCGGACACTCAAGTGTCAAAATTTTTATGGTCATGTGATGCTAGGGCTCAGGATTCATTTCCTCTATTTTAAATCAACCCAATGTTTCCAAAATATGTTCTTTTATCCATTTGTGCATTCATCCGAGTCCATTTTGGGCGTCCGGGGAAATTTCACAGCGTTCACCCTTCGGGTGTATACACACATTTTTCAAAAACTAGTTATGATCAGTGACTTTTTTCAAAGAAAAGTTGGAAGTAATCTCTTTTCAAAAGCATGTTGGTTTTTCAGCTAAACAACTTATTTTTCTTTTCCTTTTTCCTCTCTTTTTTCTTACTTGCTCTCTTTTTCCCTTACTTGCTCTTTTTTTTCTTTTTTTTTTTATTTTTATTTTTTATTTCTTGTTTTTTTTTTGTGTTGGTTTTATTATTATTATTATTATTATTATTATTTTGACGATGTTCCTAAATGAAGAACTCTACACGGTTCCAGAATTTCAAACATCATTGATAGTAATGATATAAACACTAACACAACAATCCAAACAAAAATGTATGCGCTGTACAAATGACAATTGAAACAACAAAAACAAACATTAGTCTCTCAAGTCAAAACATAACATATAAATGATAAAAGAAATACGAAAGAAAACATGAATCTGGGGATCTCCCAGTCATGTAGCTCCACTCCCTCCCAAGAAGTCAAGCAAATCGGCCATCTCCTCATCCTCGTGGGCCTCCTCTCCATCGTCGGGAACTTCCGGGGGCGCCTCTCCTGCTTGGGCCTCGGGCCAATCCCCGGGCCATGCGACCTCTGCCTTGAACTGGTCTGGAGTAGGGCATGAAAAAGAAGCGAAGCCCTGGCTCTGCATGCTGAGGCTCATCTGGTATAGACAATCATGGGTCTGCACATGTGCCCGGTGGTTGGCTGCCTACTGGCGAACCAAATGTCGTAAATACTACTCCATGTCAAATGACCCAGCCGGGCCAGCCTGATGAGGTGGTGGTGGCGTGCCCGCAGCCTGTGGAGCATCCCCCCTGAGCCTGTCTCTGGGTGCCGTACTTCTCAATAAAAGCCCGGGTGATGGGCGGTCGAATCACCTTGGTAGGTGCCACGGGGACTCCGAACGACTGGCAGAGTCCTGTGATCAGTGTGGGAAATCCCAGGGCCCTGTTGGACTTATCTGGATCCAAAGGGTGCCTGGTAGGCACCATACCTACAAAAATATAGATGGCATCAGCAATTAACTGAGCCACATGGATGATCATCCGCGTCAGGATGGCGTACACCAGCTGACACTTCGGCAGGGGGAGGTCGGAATTATGGTTGGTGGGCAGGATGTTGCTGAGCAGCAAAGTCATCCATATCTGGGTCAGGGTGGTCATGTTGGTGCGCATGATCCGCACCCGTCTTCCGGCAGCAGTCCGGGCAAAATCTTGCCCCGATATACATAGCAACTGGGCGATGGCCTCCTCATCGAACCCATCAGACCGGTTCCTCCTCTAGCCATACTCGCACTCCTGGCCCTCTTCCAGCACTAACGGATATCCCAGGAGCTGGCCGATAGCATCGGCATCAAACGGGATCCACTGACCCCTTTACCCAGGACCTCATGTCACGCACGCCCTCCTCTGTTGGCCAAGCATTGGCATAAAATTCGAGGACTATTTCTGGATCGAACTTGGCCATGGGGGTAACTAGTGATGCCCACCGCCGGCGACCTATCTCCTCCTGGAAATCCGTATACTCGTCGTCCCTGAGCTGGACGCGTCGCTCCCGGAGAAACGACACCTCTTTGAGGCAAGCTTCCTCGGGGCCATTTCCTGCGAAGGCAAACATTTGGAAAGTTAGTTTTACCAAGAAATGCTACTCTTAAAACAAAAATGGCGTACAACCTCCTCCAATAGACACAAACATCAATGTAAATTTAGAGCAAACTCATGCACATACATCCTTACGAGCATTCACTTGCACAAGATATTCTTCTAACTAAGAAAAATGCACCCATGCATAATCAAGGCACCTTCGTTACCTAGATTATTTATATGTACTTCCAAGGTGTATTTGCTACCTACATCACATGCACTTCCTTGGCTAAATTTACATACATGCATACTCAAAGCATCTTGGCTACCAAAAATTGCACACGTGCACATTCTGGTATTTCTAATACCTATGCATATACAAACTTTGTGACGAATCTTGGCTATCTACACAATAAGGTGCTACATTTCATGCTTTTTTCAAGTTTTTTTTGCTACCTAAAGCCGCATGCAAATTCAAGTATATTTTCTTTTGCTGACTAAAATTGCACTCAAATTAAAAGGTATTTTTGTAATGTATTTTCTTTACATAACATGCAACATATATATATTTTTTTGTGAGACATTTTGACTACCAAAAATTACATGTACATACATCCAAGTATTTTGCTACCACACCCAAAGTGTAAATTGCCAAAGGTATTTTGCTACCTATTCTAAACCTACACATTTATGATGAGCAAAATTCCTAAACATCTAGGCGTAGGGAAATTATTGTAGCATGGCTCATAGCTGATTGCCGGCCAAAAAGGGTAACTTTACCCAATATGCACCCCCTCTTGTGTTCTTTTGCATAAAAACTTTGGTTCCTAGGCCTAGGATATATGTGAGGCAATTACTCTAGCCCTTTCGGAAATGAATGCATGTCCCAAGAAATAGAAAATATGTGCAAACCAAAATGCCCCATGGGTTGTTTCCCTACAAAAACCACGCGCTAATGCCATTGAGGCATTTCACCGAACACTTGGTGGGCGCGCGTTTAGGCATTAATAGCAAGAGAACGGGGACAATGTGGCATGTCCCATTGCTTCAAAATGCATTATAGGCCTAGGGCCATCTCATACAAACCCCCAATTCAACCCAATCAAGCAAGAAAACAAACCAAATTTGCCCCACATATTTGAGCACATTCCCACAATTTAGAGCACCAAAAGGAGATCAAAATACACTAATGAAAAGCTAGAAAGCTTAAGGATGGAATACTTACTTGTTGGTGATGAATAAAAGCGCAAAACGGAATCGAAGAATGCAAAAAGTAGAGATCCTAGGGCTGCAAACTCATAAATTCCGTGGGTATGGCTTTTGAAAGGGGGGAAAAGGAGTTTTTGAATGCAAAAACGTCCCCCCTTTTCGTCACTTTTATATTTTGGTGCAGGGGTGGCTCGCCCAGGCGAGCTAACCTGCACTTTTTTTTTTTTTTTGAGAGGAACATTAACCATGTCCCCTCCTTCCTTATGGGTTAGCGTTTTGCCTAACTTGAACTTACTTAAGTTAGAATTAGGCGTTGATTACTTATTTTTAAAACAAAATAGTAAAAGAAAACTGCGAATACAAAGGATACGGGGCTGCCTTGCAGCGACGTCCTCTGCTTGTTTAGCGCAGAGAAGGGGCGGCGATCAGTCGGTCGTGACCCCATCCCCAGTTGCATCCGTTCCTAAGTATCTGCAAGTAATAAACAACCAGGTATGGCCAATCCTAACCGCGTCGTTGTCTTACCTTGGTTGGTTTCTGCTGTTCATGTTTTGTCCCCACCCCAGAAGGTAGCTCAAGATGATCCTGCCCCTGTTTTACCACAACAATATGCATGCGTATGCGTATGCATGAATGTTTTCAAATGCAGCAAATTTTAGTGAAAGTTGGTTTAGGTTCAATTTTAATTAAGCGCTTGGGGCATCCCATGAACTGAGCGGAAGGGCTCAGGTGATCACAAATTAACGCAAGGTTTGAAACCAACGTGAGGACTAAAGCCTCGAATCCACGTTCATTTCTTTGAAAGATTGTAACGAGAGATACAGTAGACGAGGAATCCTTGGGGGAAATCCAGAAAACACATAAAGATAAAGAACATGCAGCGACATCCTTAATTGCCCCAGATTCTAAGCATAATATCGCTTGACGACATCAGAATTCACGGGTGAAGGTAGCTCTTCGCCATCCATGTTGGTAAGCACCAGGGCTCCTCCGGAAAAAGCCCTCTTCACAACAAAAGGCCCTTCGTAGTTTGGGGCCCATTTTCCTCGATTATCCTTGACAGCATGGGACATTTTCTTTAGCACAAGGTCTCCCTCATGGAACTTGCGCAAGCGTACCTTCTTGTCGAATGCACTCTTTATTCTTTGCTGGTACAAGCGCCCATGACTCATGGCCGTTAAGCGCTTACCCTCAATGAGGTTGAGCTGGTCATAACGCGTTTGGGCCCACTCTGATTCCTTTAATCCGGATTCTGCCAAGATCCTTAATGACGGGACTTCTACCTCAAACGGTAACACAGCCTCCATCCCATATACCAATGAGAACGGCGTTGCCCCAGTTGACGTTCGCACTGAAGTTCGGTAACCGTGTAACGCGAATGGGAGCATTTCGTGCCAATCTCTGTATGACACGGTCATCTTTTGGATAATCTTTTTGATATTCTTATTGGCCGCTTCCACGGCTCCATTCATCTTTGGCCGGTAGGGTGTGGAATTGTGATGCTGGATTTTAAACTCCTCGCACATTTCCCCCATCATCTTGTTATTCAGGTTGGTGCCGTTGTCCGTGATAATCTTCCTTGGCAAACCATATCGGCAGATGATCTCTTTCTTAATGAACCTGACCACCACACCCCTCGTGACATTGGTATAGGAGGCCGCCTCGACCCACTTGGTAAAATAATCTATTGCTACGAGGATGAAGCGATGACCATTCGAGGCCTTGGGCTCAATGGCCCCGATGACATCTATTCCCCACATGGAAAAAGGCCAAGGGGCGGACATGACATTCAGAGGATGTGGTGGAGCATTGACATTATCTGCAAATGCTTGACATTTGTGGCATTTCCTCACATGGACATAACAATCACTTTCCATGGTAAGCCACTAATAACCTGCTCTTAGGATCTTCCTGGCCATAGCATGCCCGTTGGCGTGCGTTCCAAACGACCCCTCATGGACTTCCTCGATCATGTGATTTGCCTCCCTGGCATCCACACACCGCAGGAGTGTCTTGTCGTGATTTCTCTTATACAGTATGCTTCCGCTCATGAAGAAACCGGCTGCCAACCTTCTCAATGTCCTCTTATCATTGTTGGCAATCTCTGGCGGGTATTCTTTGCTTACGACATATCGCTTGATGTCGAAATACCAAGGCTTTCCGTCCCGTTCCTCTTCTACTTGGCAATAATGCGCGGGTTTGCCATGACACCAAAATTCAATGTAGGGTAGATCCCCGTGCGGCGTTAGCTGGAACATAGACGCCAAAGTAGCAAGCGCATCCGCCATTTGATTTTCCTCGTGGGGAACATGATGGAAGGAGATCTCATCAAAGGTCTTAGCCAATTCCTTGATATAGGCTTTGTAGGGTATCAGCTTGGGATCTCTAGTTTCCCATTCCCCTCTCAGCTGATGGATTACCAACGCTGAGTCGCCGTACGCCTTGAGTAGTTTGACATTGGAGTCAATTGCTGCCTGGACAGCTAGGGCACATGCTTCATATTCGGCCATGTTGTTGGTGCAGTCGAATCCTAGCCTGGCTGTGAAAGGTACACATTGATTGTCCGGAGAGACCAATACTGCCCCAACGCCATGGCCTAGAATGTTTGACGCTCCGTCAAACCATACGGTCCATTTGTCCCGATCTTCGTCCAATTTTTCCTCAAACAAGGCCATGATGTCCTAATCCGGGAATTCAGGATGCATGGGCTGATAGTCGTTAAGAGGCTGTTGAGCCAAATAATCTGCTAAGGCGCTTCCTTTTATCGCCTTTTGGGTGACGTAAATTATATCAAACTCGGATAACAGGACTTGCCACCGGGCGATTCGTCCAGTGAGAGCTGGCTTTCAAAGATGTACTTAACCGGGTCCATCTGGATATCAACCAGGTAGTATGGCTCAGCATGTACTGCCTTAGGCGATGGGATGCCCATACTAAAGCACAACACGTTCTTTCGAGCAAGGAGTAATTCATTTCACAGGTCGTGAACTTCTTACTTAGGTAGTAAACAGCGCGCTCTTTCTTTCCGGATTCGTCATGTTGCCCCAACATACACCCCATTGACTCGTCTAAGATTGTCATGTACAAGATGAGAGGCCTTCCAAGTACTGGTGGCATAAGCACGGGAGGATTCATAAGGCACTTCTTGATCCTTCCAAAAGCCTCTTGGCAACCCTCATTCCAGCGATCAGTTTGGTTTTTGCGTAAGAGCTTGAACAACGGCTCACAAATGGCGGTGAGCTGCGATATGAATCTGGCAATATAATTCAAGCGTCCCAGGAAGCCTCGGACTTGCTTCTCAGTACGGGGTTCTGGCATCTCAAGGATGGCCTTCACCTTTTCGGGGTCTACCTCTATCCCTTTCTGGCTCACGATGAAACCAAGCAATTTCCCTGATTTGACCCCAAAGGTACACTTGGCGGGGTTCAACCTTAATTGATATTTCTTAAGCCTTTCGAACAACTTCCGCAGGTTGACAAGGTGTTCTTCCTCGTATTTAGATTTAGCAATTATGTCGTCCACGTCGACATCGATCTCTTGATGCATCATATCATGGAACAAAGCTACCATGGCCCGTTGATAAGTTTGCCCCGGCATCTTGAGTCCAAAGGACATCACCTGTAACAGAACGTCCCCCACAGGGTGACGAAGGTAGTCTTTTCCATATCCTCTGGCGCCATCTTTATCTGATTGTAACCGGAGAAACCGTCCATGAAGGAAAATAAAGTGAAATTGGTCGTGTTATCCACGAGGATATCGATGTGTGGCAAAGGGAAAATTGTCCTTGGGACTGGCCCGATTCAGGTCCCGATAATCCACACACATTCGTACTTTCCATCTTCTTAGGGACCGGTACAATGTTGGCAACCCATTCTGGATACCGAGCGACGGACAGAAAACCAGCGTCAAATTGCTTCTTCACTTCTTCTTTTATCTTCAAGGATGTTTCGGGCTTCATCCTTCTCAGTTTCTGCTTTACCGGGGAACACTCGAGATTTAGAGGTAATCGCGTGTACAATGTCAGAACTCAAACCGGGCATACTTGGTATGACAAGCAAAGATGTCTTGGTAGTCCTTAGCAGGATTATTAATTCTCGCGGATAGGTGCGGTAATACTATGCCTATCTTTACTTCCTTTTCCACTGGCCAATTCCCAGTCTACTAGTTCTTTTCTTCTTGATGAGCCCCATTTCTGGTCCTCATGGCGACTATCCTTTCTAATTCTGGGGGAAGTCTCACATCCTCGTTCCTTCATCTTCCGTTTGATTCGTTTCTTGCTTGAAGTTGATAGGCGGGTCCCAGGTATTAGTACCTTCGGGGATCGTCATCGGATCTGCCGTTTCAGAAATAAAGAGTAAACATGCAAATGGATGAGAATGGGTAGAACGTAGGACAGATGAAGAAGATCCTTGTATTATAAATTCAAAACAAAAGACACAAGCCTTAACAAAGAAAAACTCTGAAATGGCCTAACGCGTTTGGGCCCACTCTGATTCCTTTAATCCGGATTCTGCCAAGATCCTTAATGACGGGACTTCTACCTCAAACGGTAACACAGCCTCCATCCCATATACCAATGAGAACGGCGTTGCCCCAGTTGACGTTCGCACTGAAGTTCGGTAACCGTGTAACGCGAATGGGAGCATTTCGTGCAATCTCTGTATGACACGGTCATCTTTTGGATAATCTTTTTGATATTCTTATTGGCGCTTCCACGGCTCCATTCATCTTTGGCCGGATAGGGTGTGGAATTGTGATGCTGGATTTTAAACTCCTCGCACATTTCCCCCATCATCTTGTTATTCAGGTTGGTGCCGTTGTCCGTGATAATCTTCCTTGGCAAACCATATCGGCAGATGATCTCTTTCTTAATGAACCTGACCACCACACCCCTCGTGACATTGGTATAGGAGGCCGCCTCGACCCACTTGGTAAAATAATCTATTGCTACGAGGATGAAGCGATGACCATTCGAGGCCTTGGGCTCAATGGCCCCGATGACATCTATTCCCCACATGGAAAAAGGCCAAGGGGCGGACATGACATTCAGAGGATGTGGTGGAGCATTGACATTATCTGCAAATGCTTGACATTTGTGGCATTTCCTCACATGGACATAACAATCACTTTCCATGGTAAGCCACTAATAACCTGCTCTTAGGATCTTCCTGGCCATAGCATGCCCGTTGGCGTGCGTTCCAAACGACCCCTCATGGACTTCCTCGATCATGTGATTTGCCTCCCTGGCATCCACACACCGCAGGAGTGTCTTGTCGTGATTTCTCTTATACAGTATGCTTCCGCTCATGAAGAAACCGGCTGCCAACCTTCTCAATGTCCTCTTATCATTGTTGGCAATCTCTGGCGGGTATTCTTTGCTTACGACATATCGCTTGATGTCGAAATACCAAGGCTTTCCGTCCCGTTCCTCTTCTACTTGGCAATAATGCGCGGGTTTGCCATGACACCAAAATTCAATGTAGGGTAGATCCCCGTGCGGCGTTAGCTGGAACATAGACGCCAAAGTAGCAAGCGCATCCGCCATTTGATTTTCCTCGTGGGGAACATGATGGAAGGAGATCTCATCAAAGGTCTTAGCCAATTCCTTGATATAGGCTTTGTAGGGTATCAGCTTGGGATCTCTAGTTTCCCATTCCCCTCTCAGCTGATGGATTACCAACGCTGAGTCGCCGTACGCCTTGAGTAGTTTGACATTGGAGTCAATTGCTGCCTGGACAGCTAGGGCACATGCTTCATATTCGGCCATGTTGTTGGTGCAGTCGAATCCTAGCCTGGCTGTGAAAGGTACACATTGATTGTCCGGAGAGACCAATACTGCCCCAACGCCATGGCCTAGAATGTTTGACGCTCCGTCAAACCATACGGTCCATTTGTCCCGATCTTCGTCCAATTTTTCCTCAAACAAGGCCATGATGTCCTAATCCGGGAATTCAGGATGCATGGGCTGATAGTCGTTAAGAGGCTGTTGAGCCAAATAATCTGCTAAGGCGCTTCCTTTTATCGCCTTTTGGGTGACGTAAATTATATCAAACTCGGATAACAGGACTTGCCACCGGGCGATTCGTCCAGTGAGAGCTGGCTTTTCAAAGATGTACTTAACCGGGTCCATCTTGGATATCAACCAGGTAGTATGGCTCAGCATGTACTGCCTTAGGCGATGGGATGCCCATACTAAAGCACAACACGTTCTTTCGAGCAAGGAGTAATTCATTTCACAGGTCGTGAACTTCTTACTTAGGTAGTAAACAGCGCGCTCTTTCTTTCCGGATTCGTCATGTTGCCCCAACATACACCCCATTGACTCGTCTAAGATTGTCATGTACAAGATGAGAGGCCTTCCAAGTACTGGTGGCATAAGCACGGGAGGATTCATAAGGCACTTCTTGATCCTTCCAAAAGCCTCTTGGCAACCCTCATTCCAGCGATCAGTTTGGTTTTTGCGTAAGAGCTTGAACAACGGCTCACAAATGGCGGTGAGCTGCGATATGAATCTGGCAATATAATTCAAGCGTCCCAGGAAGCCTCGGACTTGCTTCTCAGTACGGGGTTCTGGCATCTCAAGGATGGCCTTCACCTTTTCGGGGTCTACCTCTATCCCTTTCTGGCTCACGATGAAACCAAGCAATTTCCCTGATTTGACCCCAAAGGTACACTTGGCGGGGTTCAACCTTAATTGATATTTCTTAAGCCTTTCGAACAACTTCCGCAGGTTGACAAGGTGTTCTTCCTCGTATTTAGATTTAGCAATTATGTCGTCCACGTCGACATCGATCTCTTGATGCATCATATCATGGAACAAAGCTACCATGGCCCGTTGATAAGTTGCCCCGGCATTCTTGAGTCCAAAGGACATCACCTTGTAACAGAACGTCCCCCACAGGGTGACGAAGGTAGTCTTTTCCATATCCTCTGGCGCCATCTTTATCTGATTGTAACCGGAGAAACCGTCCATGAAGGAAAATAAAGTGAAATTGGTCGTGTTATCCACGAGGATATCGATGTGTGGCAAAGGAAAATTGTCCTTGGGACTGGCCCGATTCAGGTCCCGATAATCCACACACATTCGTACTTTCCCATCTTTCTTAGGGACCGGTACAATGTTGGCAACCCATTCTGGATACCGAGCGACGGACAGAAAACCAGCGTCAAATTGCTTCTTCACTTCTTCTTTTATCTTCAAGGATGTTTCGGGCTTCATCCTTCTCAGTTTCTGCTTTACCGGGGAACACTCGAGATTTAGAGGTAATCGGCGTTGTACAATGTCAGAACTCAAACCGGGCATATCTTGGTATGACCAAGCAAAGATGTCTTGGTAGTCCCTTAGCAGGATTATTAATTCTTCGCGGATAGGTGCGGTAATACCTATGCCTATCTTTACTTCCCTTTTTCCACTGCCAATTCCCAAGTCTACTAGTTCTGTTTCTTCTTGATGAGGCCCCATTTCTTGGTCCTCATGGGCGACTATCCTTTCTAATTCTGGGGGAAGTCTCACATCCTCGTTCCCTTCATCTTCCGTTTGATTCGTTTCTTGCTTGAAGTTGATAGGCGGGTCCCAGGTATTAGTACCTTCGGGGGACTCGTCATCGGATCTGCCGTTTCAGAAATAAAGAAGTAAACATGCAAATGGATGAGAATGGGTAGAGACGTAGGAACAGATGAAGAAAGATCCTTGTATTATAAATTCAAAAACAAAAGACACAAAGCCTTAACAAAAGAAAAACTCTAAAGCCTAGGCCCAACTATAGAGCTTTTAAAACCGTAAAGGTTTACATTATGCTCGTTGCGTAAATGTCGGGGCGTTCCTCCACTCGCCAATTTCCCAGTTGGAAATCATGAGGGCATGGTCGTACCAAATCCAATGTACTCGGAACATCATCTTCGTATATCGCGACCACTTGACCTTCGTCCCCCAGACCCGCGCTTATAAAGCTTCTACTTATGTGGCAGGGCGGGCTTCCTTCACCTTCTTGTCTCGACCGCGAGCTTTGACTACCGCTCTTCCTTCCCGCGATGCTTCTCTTTATATCTGCCTAAGTGGGCTTATAGCCTAACCCATACTTCCCACGATTTCCTTTGGCATTTATCAGGTTAGTCATGCCACCGTTGTCTTTGCCTAAACCCATTCCGGGTTCGTAACCGTTTCTCAACATAACTCGGGCCATCATTACTGCTGCATCGGACAGGCAAGCTTGCCCAGAGAAGGAGTCCACGGAGGAAATGCTTACCACCTCAAAAGACTGGAAAGCGGTTTCTAATGACTCCTCTGCGGCTTCCACATAAGGCATAGAGGATGGGCAACTCACCAAGATGTCTTCCTCGCCTGATACGATGACCAGATGCCCTTCCACTACGAATTTCAACTTTTGGTGGAGTGTTGAGGGAACAACTCCTACTGAGTGGATCCACGGGCGCCCCAACAGACAGCTGTAGGGAGGGTTAATATCCATTATTTGGAAAGTAACTTGACAGGTGTGAGGGCCTATCTGTACTGGGAGATCGAACTCTCCCCTAACCTCTCGGCGGGTGCCGTCGAAGGTACGAACCACCATTGAACTTGGTTTTAAGTGGGAGGCATTGAATGGTAATTTCTCCAAAGTGCTCTTAGGCATCACGTTTAAACTGGAACCATTATCGATGAGCACTTTGGCTACGATATGGTCCATACACTTGACTGATACGTGCAAAGCTTTATTATGCCCTCTCCCCTCGGCAGGGATTTCTTCTTCGGCGAAGGCGAGATAATTGTTGGCAGTGATATTATTGACCAGCCCTCCGAAACCTTCTACCGAGATGTCTTGAGCCACGTGGGCCTCGTTTAGAACTTTTACTAGCAGAGCCCGATGAGGCTCGGAACTCATGAGTAACTCCAACAGCGAGACCCTGGCCGGAGTTTTGTTGAGCTGTTCGATAACTTTGAATTTGCTCTGCTGAATTATACAGAGGAACTCGCTGGCTTCCTCTAGCGACACCTCTTTTTTACCATCCTTTTTCTCCGGAAGGCCTTTTGCCGGAATATCTTTATTCGAAGCGTGGGGTGTTTCGCCATCTTGTTCCTCCACCACTTTTCCTTTTCCCTTGACGTTTGCGGGTTGGACTGGTAGGTCCGGAGGCGCGAACAGACGACCGCTACGGGTCACACCACTCAGTCCCGTGATATTTGTTACTTTAGCCGACAACGAGCTGACGTCGGTGGCTTCTTCTTCCTTCTCCCTCGGAGGTGTATATCTCCATGGGACTGCGTGGCTATTTTGGTATGGGAAAGGAACAGGTTTAGCTGCTAAGGGGTGTCCGGGCTTTTGCGAAGCTGTGCCCTTGGTGAAGTATATCACCAAGGGTTTGGGCCTCGTAACACCGCTCCCATCCGTGGACTGCATGCATATATGCTGCTCTTCTCTTCCTTCACTGCCAACTTCCAGTCGACCTTGATCTATCATTTTCTGTAACAATTCCTCTACTCCCAAACACGTTTCCATGTCATGCAGCTCACCGGAATGCAGTAAACAGGAATCCTCCTTACGCCCACTATGAGGAATCACACCTCCGTTTTGTAGGGCCTCAAAGATAAACCTCCTAGGGGTTGCCACATCCTTTAAAGGTTTAGACCTGCGCGGCCTATCGGACTCAACGACGTTAACCGCTCCCCCTCCATGATTGGCGAGCGGGTTGGTTCTCACATTGGGCCGATCCTCTTGGAATGTCAGCCATCTAGCATCTATCAAATGTTGGACCTTGTATTTAAGGGCCAAGCATTTTTCAATGGAATGCCCCGGGACACCCCCATGGTACTTGCAAGTTGCATTAGGGTCATACCACTTTGGGAAAGGGGGTTGGAGGACCTTTCTGGGAGTTACCACGGCCAAATGGTTGGCGATGAGGGACAGCAAGAGGTCTTCGTATGTCATTGGGAGTGGGGTGAATTCTTGAAATGGCTTCGGAGGGAAGTTCCTTGTTGCGTTGGAATTACCAGCTGGGCGAGTTGTGTTCGGAGTTGGAACTTGGGGAGCTTCCCTTTGGGTGGGTGCCTTAGGCTGCACAGGTGCTGAACTAGAGGCGTTCCCGGTATGAGCCGAGAAGCTCGGGTGATGTTGCGCGTACTGATGGGTACCATGAGGTGTCTGCGGGGGCTTGACCCATGCGGGCGTTGAAGAGACGACATGGGCATCTCCTTCCTTCCTTTTTGCCCCCGTTGTCCCGATTCTTTTGGCATTCGCACTTGTGGAGGAAACGTAATCGAAATTTCCTCTTTTCAACCCTACCTCGATTCTTTCCCCGGCGAACACGAGGTCCGCGAAGCTGGACGGCATGTAACCTACTAGCTTCTCATAGTAGAACACTGGCAGAGTGTCTACCATCATGGTGATCATCTCTCTCTCAACCATGGGAGGAGCTACTTGTGCCGCCAGGTCTCTCCACCGCTGTGCGTATTCTTTAAAGGTTTCCCCCTCTTTCTTGAACATATTCTGCAGCTGAGTGCGATCGGGAGCCATATCGGAATTATACTGGTATTGCCTTAGGAAGGCAGTAATCAGATCCTTCCAAGTACGAATACGGGAAGCCTCCAAATTAGTGTACCAAACTACCGCGGCTCCGGCCAAGCTATCTTGAAAAAAGTGTATTAATAGCTTTTCATCCTTAGAGTGTGCGCCCATCTTGCGACAGTACATCTTGAGATGGTTTTTGGGACAAGTCGTCCCTTTATACTTGTCGAAGTCCGGCACTTTGAACTTCGGGGGAATAACAACATCGGGTACCAAGCAAAGATCCGTCATGTCTGCGAACAGATAGTCCCCAAATGCTTCCACGGCTCTCAATCTTTCCTCGAGGAGATCGAGCTTCCTCCTTTCTTCAGTTGCCGGGGGCGGTCCTTCCGTGGACAAAACTATTGGTTGTGTCACGATGTTGGGTTGAGGCAACGTGCTGGGTGCCGGCCCTTCGGGGATCAGGGGATAGAACTCGACATCCCTTCGAGCATAGTCTTGAGGGTCTTTGTGGACCTCGTCGGGCTGTTAAGGAGGCTCTCTTTCAAGGACGGGAGGAGCAATATGGCCCGCATCGTCTTGCAAGACGGGTGGTGAGTAGTTGGGCAGCAATCCACAAGGGTAAGCCGCTCGGTTGTATCCCAGGTGAGGGTTGCCATCGTGCCCCAGTGTGTCCCTTCCCCGTCCTACTATGTTTGAGGGAGGATGGTGCGCAGTTGCCAAGAGAGTTGGGTCTGCTTCGGCAGCCGAACTGACAGCGGCGGCGGTGGCCGCGTTTTTCTCCATGAGCTGCCTCATTCCTAACATGGCCTCCATCATGGAGGCCATCTGTTCTTTCAGAGCCGACATGTCGGCTTTCATCTGTTCCTGTGTCTCCTCTTGATCACCCATCGTTCTAGATTTGGATCTGGTGCGATAGGGATGCCTTGTGGCGCGTTTAGTTATGGTGTTTTTCCCTAAAAAACCAAACGTGAGGAGTGGGTAAAGAAAGAAAGAATGCATGCTAGAGATAAAATGCAGGAGTGATTTGATTCGCACAAGCTTTTTGGAGTAGAAACATGGGACCAACTCATTTTATTTCAAAAAGTTGTATCTAGTCAAGGTCTGAGAGACCATACAAGTTTCCTAGCGATTTCTAATTATGTGGGCCATTAAGTCTATCATATGCTGACAATAGCCGAGAAGCCCATGAATTTCTTCGGGGGCGGAGTAGGTGTCCGCCATCGCCTTGGCCTTGGCTAACAATCGGGGAAGTTCCTGACTCTCGTTCAAGGTAAGAGCAAACCGATCCATCCACATGGTTGCCTCTTGGTGTAAAGAGTCGATCACCCTTCCTCTAGCCTCTTTTTCTGCGTATACTTGGGCGTACTCGTCCGCGATCCTATGCTCGTGGGCCGTGGCTAGACCTAACTCTTCTTGGTACTTGGCGATGATAGCTAGCATGTTGGTCTCCATCTCGCATAAACGCTGAGACAAGCTTCTTTTGGACCTTGAACAGGCAACTAACTCCTCTTTCAAAACCATGCTATGTGCTCGCGACTGGTCCCTCTCTTCCCTTCGCAGCTTGAGTTCATTGTTGCTACCCCACAGAGCTCCGCGAAATTTGTTCCGGCCATACTCTTCCTTGCGAGCCCTCTTGGTCTCTTGTTCAAGGGCTCGTGCGGTAGTTGCATTCTCTTCCCGTAATCCGGCACACTCCTTCCGGATGTGTGTAGCGGCCAACTTGAACTTCTCCTTGGCAAGTTTCGCCTTTCCTAACTCGCTTTTGAGAGCTTGGACTTCTTCGTCCTCTTCCGGTGCTTCAAAACTCTCTTCGCTGACGACTTTTAACTTGGCAAGCCAATCTAAACCTCGTATATGAACTTTCAGCCATTCATGGTAACCACCAATGATGCCATTACAAATGCCCCTAAGTTCTTGATCTTTCCTTAACGGGGTTTCCCATGCCTTATGGATTCTTTGTATAGCCTTGAAATTTTGTGCGCCGAAATCCCTCACAAGGAAAGGAGACATGCTTTCTTCCATCGGTGCTCCCCTCATGGGGTACCCTAGTTGTCTTATAGCGAGCGCGGGATTGTAGTTAATACAACCCCTCATTCCTATCAGTGGAATGTTTGGGTACCCTCCACATGAGAAAAGGACTCCCTCCTTTCCTTCCTTCCATCGGGGGAACCAATTGATTGTTCTACCTCCTATTCCTGCCAAAAGCTGGTCCCAATCTATTCTCCTCTTTTCAGTACACGAGCGATGGCTCTGGAGCGGACATGGATGCCTTGTGTCTTGCTGGAACAAGTGTGAAACCAACCAAACACAGAGGGCGGGCAAGCAACAGATGATCCGTGCGCTACTCTTTTCGCACCTTCGGTTAAATGTGTCAAATAAATCTGCCAAGACAGCCACCACCGGACTTTCCTTGCTATGGTGGTATGCAAGGAAAGCGTCGATTGCTGCTAGGTCCACCAAACCATCTACGTTTGGAAAGAGGACAGCCCCAAAAATTAGCAACGCTAACACATCCATAAACAGGACCCAATCTCCTTGATTGGCCATACCCCTCGCCTTGTCTTCTAGGTACCTCCGTGGTAGGCCCGCTATGCCGTTCCGAATCTATTTTATGCGGTCCAAACCTCTTGCTGAATCCTTGACCACAGTTGCAATTCTGCTCAAAGAGGGGAGACACCCGGAGGAAAGGTATGGTTTTCTTCCCCCGAGAGGACATCCTAGAATTTCCTCAAATTCTTCAATGGTTGGTACCAATTGGAAGTCTCCGAACGTGAAGCATCTCAAAGGCTGGTCGTAGTATTGGGTGAGTGATGCAATGGCTTCTATGGATATCTCTGCTATGGTCAACTCTAAGATCTTTCCGTAAATCTTGCGGAAGGCTTGCATTTGGAGAGGTTCCATCAACCGCCCTAATTCCTTGATGCTGGTGGTATCTAGGCCTTTAACCTTGACTTGGTAAAACCTCTTGCTGGTTTGATTTGTCCCCATGCTTACTAAAGTGAGACAAAAAGCTGGTGCAAATCAAAACTCCGATATCTCATGGGTGGAATGGATGAATGCATGAAGGAATGAATATGACACAACTGTAATTTAAGAATGCGGGTGCCCGGGACATTGTCTCCTTTTTAGACACAACGTCTAGGGGTAGCAAAGTGCCCCAACGTATGTATTTAAAACGGTGACCCGGACCTTCCATTGATTTGTCTATAGAGGGGATCAAGACAGAACCCCTATGCGATGCATATGCAAAAGGCGCAATAGCATGACAATATTCACTGAACATAAGCAAAAGGGTATATGATATTTATGCATGGCAGTGTGAAAAATGGCACGCAGCGTGTTTGCCCCGTGCCCCTATTTAAGGGACCTATAAGGGAGAGAACTAACTAGGCATTTAGTGATAACCCCCAAGGTAGTCATATCTCTCTTGATAGTTTCTAGAGATATTATCCCCTTCGAAGAACATACGGCAGCAGTAGGGACTACTAGCAACAATATGTTTTCAAAGAGGAAAACTCTAGATGAGGGTTCACTGTAATCAAGCGAGTCGGAGACCTAGCATGATCACAGATCCACCTCCACTCCTTATGCTCCCATGAACCCGGGTATAGGGCCCTTTTTCAACTCACAGTGTGTGCAAATAGTGTTGGTGTTTGTGTGCATCAAATGAATAAATATTTACCTCATGCATACATTTTAAAACGTACTAAAAGCAACAAAGATTTTATATACACAAGAACATAATGAAGGGAAACCAACAAAGGACTAAGTCATGGTAAAGCATTGCACAAGATTAAATGGCCTAACTCTCTAAAAATTGTCCCCAGTGGAGTCGCCAACTATCGCAACCTACCCTTCGGCGGGAGGGCGACACGAGACTCGCGGGATGCGTGTTCCACGAAAGGAATACGCGCGGAGTCGCCACCAACGTTTATTTGAGGAAAACGTCGGAAAAACCGGAAAAGACGCGATCTACGAACTTTTAAGTGAAAGGTTCGGGAGTTGTATTTACGCACGGGGGAGGTATTAGCACCCCACACGTCCGTCCCAAGCGACGGAAGCCTTTAATCGAATGTGCAAACATGACTTTGATTTTTAATGTTCCCTTTTTATGTCTTTATATCCTTTATACCCTTTTTATATTTTTTCTCTTTTTGTGGTCGACAAGGGTGTTTCCCTTTGCTCCTACGTATTCCTCAATTGCGATGAGGAAATCAGACCTACGTAGTTCTTTTTTATCAAGTGATTCTTTTTTACTTAAAAAGGTGATCATTTTAAGGCGTTGGACCTTGAAAATGATCCATTTTACTTAGTAAGAAATTGAAATGACAAACTTCAAAAACCTATTTTTATGGACGAGCTTGACTAGGCGAGTTGATTTTAGCCTTAGTTTCACTTTTAGTTATTAGTCAATTCGACTAAGAATGAGAAATCCCAAAGAGAAAACGTCCAATTGATTTTTCGCTTTATTTTACTAAAAGGTATTATATTATTATTATATTATTATTTTACCTCTTTTTGATTTCCAACGTGGTTATGGCACGACCGAACGGTCGGAATTCGTTTTAACCGAAGTTAACGGATAATATAATTCAAACGATCGGTGGAAATTTATTTTATTTTTAGTTTAAGCGATAAATGACTTAAATAAAATGGCTTAAGCACGTCAAAAAGGGGTATAAAAAGTAAATAAAACGAGAATAAAAATACACGAAACACAATGTGGACCACCACGGGTACATAGAATGAATCGAAAAGCTTGGTTCGAGGTACTTACCCGTTGAAGATCGAAGAAAGAATGAAGAACGTCGAAGAACGGTCGAAACCTTTGCGAAATTCCTCACGGAAACGTTTCGGAAGCGCCTCGGCTTGAATTTTCTTCACGGAAACAATTTTTCCAAGCAAATTCGAAAGAGAGAGAAGTGCCTAAGGGGCTGAACCCTTTTTCACTTCACTTCTCCCCCTATTTATAGAAAATTGGGGGAGAAGCTTGCCACCCAGCTCGCCCAGGCGAGCAGGGTTGCTTCCTCTAGAAGCAACAACCTTCTGGAGGAATCTTCTGGAGGGCCCAAGTGGGCATGGTTGCTATTTGCACCCCCATTTTTACTAAGTACACTCCCCCTGCCTTTTTTTGGTGATTCTTTTTTCGTAAAGTTACGGAAACTTACGAATTTCGTAACGATACTTGTTTTCTTTCCGTAATGTTACGGAACCTTGTGGATTACATAATCATCCCCTTTTTGACTTACGGAATGTTACGGAACCTCACTAATTGTGCAACGATGCTTCCATTTGATTTCCGGTGTGTCACAGAACCTTGCGGATTGTGCATCAATATTTTCTTTTGTTTTCTGGCACGTCCTGGAATTTCACAAATTGCCTAATGATGGGTGCTAAGCACCTTACAAGGACCAAACAAAAGTCGCATGTCATCAAGCAAAGGTTCCCGGACGAAATTAGGGTATGACAGGAGGCCATGGATAAGAGCTTGGAGGAAGAAGGAGATGAATGAAGGGAGAGGGAGAGAACATCACGAAATTTTGTGCTCTAAAAGAGCTCTGAAATCTGAAGTTAATATTCAAATGATCAAAGTTCCAAAAAATGCACACACATGAGGGAAATTTGAATTTCAATTCAAATTTCACTTGAATTTGAAATTGAAATTGTGGAGCCAAACTTTGGAGCCAAAATTTCACTAATTATGATTAGTGAATTTTAGTTATGGTTCAGCCCACTAATCCAAGATCAATTCCAAGATTCTCCACTAAGTGTGCTTAGGTGTCATGAGGCATGTAAAGCATGAAGGACATGCACAAAGTGTGACTATATGATGTGGCAATGGGGTGTAGTAAGCAAATGCTCACCTCCCCCTCTAAAATTTAATTGGATTGGGCTTCTACCAATTCAATTAAATTTATTTCCAACCACACACATCAAATATTCGCTTAGTGCATGTGAAATTACAAAACTACCCGTAATACAAAAACTAGTCTAGGTGCCCTAAAATACAAGGGCTGAAAAATCCTATATTTCTATGGTACCCTACCTACAATATGGAGCCCTAAATACAAGGCCCAAAATTAATGAAACCTTAATCTAATATGTACAAAGATAAGTGGGCTCATACTTAGCCCATGGGCCTGAAATCTACCCTAAGGCTCATGAGAACCCTAGGGCCTTCTCTTGCATCTTTGGCCCAATCTTCTTGGAGTCTTCTATCCAATGCCCTTGGGGGGTAGGATTGCATCAGGCTACATGCCCTCGCCTTCAGAGGGCTACACATCCTTCCCTTCAGAAGGCTACACACCCTCACCTTTAGAGGACTACACGTCCTCACCTTCAAAGGACTGCACGTCCTCGCATTCAGAGGGCTACACACCCTCGCCTTTAGAGGGCTGCACGCTTTCACCTTCAGAGGGCCGCACGTCCTCAAATTCATAGTGTTATACACCGTCACCTTTAGAGAACTACATGTCCTCGCCTTTAGAGGAATACACGTCCTCGCCTTTAGAGGACTACATGTCCTCATCTTTAGAGGGCTACACGTCTTCACTTTCTGAGGGCTCTACATCTCCGCCTTCAGAGAACTCAAGGTCCTCCACCCTTAATACTTAACCGAGACTTGCACTCCTGAGTGAGGGGCCTGTAGTTTCCTTTTATTAGTTCCTGGGCCACCCCCCTAATCTCGAAGGAGGGCCAACTATGCAATGCACAAACAGAGGATGGGGCAGGTCTTCGACTTTGATGAGGAGACTATCACACAGCTACTATGCATACATGGGCAAGATTTCACCCAACCGCTGCAAGGAGACGAGTTGGATCATGCGCACCAACATATGGATGACATTGCTACTTAGCAACCTTCTTCCCAGCGACCACCACTCTGATCTCCCCTGCCAAAGTGCCAGCTGGTTTATGCCATCATGACATAGGTAAGTATGCACGTGGCTCAACTGGTCTCTGATGCCATCTACTGTTTGCAGGGATCGCGCTCGCAAGACACCCAGTGGACCTGAAGAAGTCCAACAGGGCCCTGAGGCTCTAGGTCTGATTACGGGCCTCTGTCGGTTCTACGGAGTGACCACCACTCCGATCTGTTGGATCAAGTGGCCTCGGAATAATTAAGAAGGGGGGTTGAATTAATTATTAATGAACATTTACTAATTAAAAATCTATCCTTCTTAATGTTACTAGATTCAATTAGGCTTTTACTACAAAGTTTAGAAAGTAAAGAACAAAAATAGAAACTTAACCAAAAGTAAAAGCGATAATTAAAGTGCACAGCGGAAATTAAAAGTGTAGGGAAGAAGAAGACAAACACAAGAATTTTATACTAGTTCGGCAACAACCAATGCCTACATCCAGTCCCCAAGCGACCTGTGGTCCTTGAGATTTCTTTCAACCTTATAAAATCCTTTACACGTAAAGATCCACAAGGGATGTACCCTCCCTTGTTCTGTTTGAACAACCAAGTGGATTTACCCTCCACTTGAACTGATCCACAAGAGATGTACCCTCTCCTTTTCTCAATTACAATAACCCAAGTAGATGTACCCTCTACTTGTACCACAAAGGATGTACCCTCCAATGTGTTAAGACAAAGTTCTCAGACGGTTAGTCCTTTGAAACTTTGTGAAGGGGAAACAAAAGATATCTCAGGCGGTTAGTCCTTTGAAATCTTTTGTTTAAGGGAAAGGGAAGAATCAAAAGAATTCTCAGACTGTGTCATTTTGAATTCTTTGAAAAGGGAGAAGGGAGACACAAAAGAATTTAGGCGGTTAGTCCTTCATTCTTTTGGAATAGGGAGAAGAAAGACACAAATAGAATTCAGGCGGTTAGTCCTTGGCGAATTCTTTTTAGAAAAGGGAGAAGAGAATTAAAAAGATGAATAACACACTTTTGTTTTCTGTGAAAGAACAAAGTTTGGAAACCATAAAACTCAGAAAGCTTTTGGCAAAGGAAGAAGAAGAAGAAGTTCAAGAAGATGTTCAAAGAGATTCAAAGGTTGTAAAAGAATATATGAAAAAGTGTAAGTTATTGAAATGCAAGTTAAGGTCTTGCTTTTATAGACTCTTCATGTCTGGTCAAGAAAAATCATTGGAAGAGTTATAACCTTGAGAAAAACCTAAAAACCATTGGAAGAGTTACATCTCTTGATTTTTATTCAAAACTTGTCACTGGTAATCGATTACCAAAACCATATAATCGATTACACAAAGCATTTTATGAAAAGATGTGACTCTTCACAATTGAATTTGAATTTCAACGTTCAGATACACTGGTAATCGATTACCAATATATTGTAATCGATTACACCATTTAAAATCAATTGGAACGTTGCAAATTCGGTTAAAAGCTTTTGAAATCAAACTTTGTCACTGGTAATCGATTACAGGAAATTAGTAATCGATTACCAGAGATTAAAAACTCTGGTAACTTAGAAAATTTTGAGAAAAACTCTTCTAAAAAAAAAATTGTGCTATGTTTGTTTTTTGAAAAATCTTTTCAATACTTCCCTTGTGAAGTCTTCATGATTTCTTCTCTTGAATCTTGAATTCATCTTCTCTTGAATCTTGAAATTAAACTTCTCTTGATTCTTGGATCTTCTTGATTTCTTCTGATGAAACTTGAAATTAAACTTGATCTTGAACTTGTTGACTCAATCTTGAAATCATTCTCTTGGGCTTTTTTCCATCATCTTTGTCATTATCAAAATTACTTGAATCAACTTGATTCATCATCATGAAGCTTGCTTCTACATGATCTCCCCCTGCCGAAGTGTCAACTAGTTTATGCCATCATGACATAGGTAAGTAAGCACGTGGCTCAACTGGTCTCTGATGCCATCTACTGTTTGCAGGGATCGCGCCCGCAAGACACCCATTGGACCCGGAGAAGTCCAATAGGGTCATGGGGTTTCCAACTCTGATTACGAGCCTCCGTTAGTTCTACGGAGTGCCCGTCGCCCCCAGCATGGTCATCAAGCCCCCTACTAACTGAGCTTTCATCAAGAAGTACTGCGCCCCCAGACAGGCATAGGGCGAGACACCATAGCAGCCTGGGGATGGCTGGTAGCGGGCAATAGACGCACCGCCGCCACCTCCAGAGCCCCTCAGCTCATCTACAAAGGCTGGAGGGTTGCCTATGACCTGTGGCCGACCAGCAGTCGACCAAGTCCAAAGCCAAAGGTAAGCAAAAGTACTAGCCCATGATCGACAAGTCATCACGCATCTGACTCAAGACGATAAAGAAGCACTACTAGGAGGCAACATAGAATTGGCTACGAAGAAGCTCCCCGCGAAGTGGTCTAGGAAGGGCACCATTGAAGAGGATTCCAGTGTGGCCCCACATGCCGACGTAGGCTTTGGCAATCACCGATTCTAGAGCGTGTAACATCAATAGCGTTTCGAGGCCATCAAAGGATGGTCATTCCTTAGACAGAGACAGGGGCAGTTGAGGGATGATGAATTTCCACACTTCCTTGGAGGAGGCGGAGCCATACAACCGGGATCACCAAACTTGTGATTTATCCTTCATTAATGCTTTCAGTTCTTCTATTATTTTGTTATTTCCCTTGTGATCTGACATTATCTGCTTCCAATTATTATGTCCATTGTGATTAAATTGAACATGCAGTTATCTATCGCATTGTGAGTAATTTACCGCTTTTGGCATATGGTCGTACTTACTTTACGATGATTTTTCCAAAACACAAAAATGTGTGTAAGTCTGGTGTACTTTCGTTCACACACCTTTTTTCAATAAAATGTAATCTTGGGTATCAACCATGCCCAAGTTACGAGCTGTTTTTAATCTTTTGAGAAATGGCTGATACAAGAAAACAACAAAAACAAACAGGAACAAAAAATATATCTTTCAGCTGAAAAGCCAGCACGCTTTTGAAAAGAAATAACTTACAACTTTTCTTTGAAAAAGATTCATCGATCAAAACAAAGGGTTTTGTTAAAAAATGTGTATACACTTGAAGAGTGAATGCTGTGAAAATTTTCCCGAACACCCAAAATGGACTCGGATGAATGCATGAATTGATAAAAGAACATGTTTTGGAAACACTGGGTTGACTTAAATAAGGAAAATGAATCCTGAGCCCTAGTGCCACATGACCATAAAAACTTGATGCTTGAGTGTCCACATGGGTGCATGCATGACCAGTTTTGCATAAAATTTCCAAATTATCATTGTTGCATGTGTGTCATGGAAATAATGTGAGACATTCCTTTATCCCTGAACCGCTGGCCAAACCAATGCCCTGACATATATCATGTCCAGTCGTTCTACAAGCCTTGAGCCAAAATCCCAACTCACCATAAACCTTAACCCAGGGTGAGAATGTCCATCCTCGCCCTCGGAAGAAAACAAGAAAAGAAAAGAAGAAAGTTCCTGTCGCAACGTGCCCTTCGCGGGCGAGCGAAGGAAACCGGTCGAAATAAAAATTCTAAGTTCGGGAGTTGTATTTACGTTTGAGGAAGGTATTAGCACCTCTTACGTTTGTCTCAAAGGACAACAACCTATTTTTCAGAATTGTGGAAATTGTGTTATCTTAACTTTTAGTTCTTTTTATTTTTTGAGGTCGACAAAAGCGGGGCTCTTCCTCCTACGTACCCTCCATCGAAGAGGAAATCATACCTACGTAGTTCTTTCTTATGCGTGAATCAAGTGATTCTTTTTACTTGAAAGGTGACCATTTTAAGGCGTTGGACCTTAAAAATGATCCATTTTACTTGGTAAGAAACTGAAATGATAAACTTTGAAAACCCTATTTTTTGTGGACGAGCTTGACTAGGCGAGTTGATTTTAGCCTTAGTTTCACTTTAGTTATTTGTCAATTCAATTAAGAATGAGAAATCCCAAAGAGAAAATGTCCAATTGATTTTTCGGTTTATTTTACTAAAAGGTATTTTTTTTATTATTATATTATTATTTTACCTCTTTTTTGATTTCCAACGTGGTTACGGCACGACCGAACGGTCAGAATTCTTTTTAACAGAAATTAACGGATGATACAATTCAAATGATCGGTGGAAATTTATTTTATTTTTAGATTAGGCGAGAAACAACTTAAATAAATGACTGAAGCACGTCAAAAGGGGGTAAAGAAAGCGAATGAAAACGAGAATAAAAATACATGAAACAAAATGTGGACCACCACGGGTACATAGAATGAATTGAAAACCTCGGTTTGAGGTACTTACCCGTTGAAAACTGAAGAAAAAGAAGAACGAACGACGAATGTTGAAGAACGGTCGAGAATCTTCGCATAATTACTCACGGAAACGTTACAGAAACGTTACGGAAGTGCCTCGGCTTAGATTTTCTTCACGGAAGTAATTTTCCTCAGCAACTTCGAGAGAATAAGAGGTGCCAAGAAGCCTGAACCCTTTTCTTCTTCACTCCTCCCCCTCTTTATAGCAAAATAGGGGAGGAGCTTGCCACCCAGCTCGCCCAGGCGAGCTCAGCTCCCCAGGCGAGCAAGGTTGCTTCCTCCAGAAGCAACAGCCTTCTGGAGGAAGGATCTGGAAGGCCCAAGTGGGCCAGATTGCTATTTGTACCCCCTTTTTTACTAAATGCACCCCCTTCTATTTTTTTGGTAATTCTTTTTCCGTAACGTTACGAAACTTTACGAATTTCGTAACGATACTTATTTTCCTTCCGCAAGGTTATGAATCCTTACGGATTATGTATTTACTCTTTTTTAGCTTTCGAAGAAGTTACGGAAACTCACGGATTGCGCAAAAACACCTCTTTTCGATTTTCGCCACATTACGGAATTTCACGGATCGCGCAAACCTGCTTCCTTTTGATTTCTGACACGTCTCGGGACTTCATTTATTGTGCAACAAAGAACACCAAGTATCTCAAAGCGGCTAACCAAAGGTTGCATGTCATCAAGTAATAATCCCCGGACGAAATTAGGGTATGACAGTTGCCCCTCTTTACTTACCTCTCATCGGAGATAAGAGGAAAGCAAAGATAGGACACTGATTTCTCCCGTCCTGCCCTTTCCGTGATGACGACTCTCGTCTCTACTCCTTCTTTTTCTTCTGCACAAAACAAGATACAAACAACAACAAGAACAACGAATATAATATACATATACAAATATTTGGCGAAGGAACCGATCCGGAAAACAACAGAAGAACGTATTTCCCAGTCACCAGAGGCTTCGCGCTTGATAATGGACGACACATGAACAGCGCTAGGCAATGACATTCATGGGGCTCTGAAAAAAGGTGGAGAATGGAGGATTGCCTTGAGGGTCCGCACTTAGACAATCATGAAACATAGCTCCAAACTCGAAGGTGGAGGGCACATGAACAGCGCTAGGCAATAACCTTCATGGGGCTCCGAAAAAGGGTTGAGAATGGAGAATTGCACTAAGCAATCACTACGCATGGCTCCAAACTCAAAGGTGGAGGACGCATGAACGAAAACGCAATTCATAGGGCTCCGAAAAAGGATTGAGAATGGAGAATTGCACTAAGCAATCACTACGCATGGCTCCAAACTCGAAGGTGGAGGACACATGAACGAAAACGCAATTCATGGGCTCCGGAAAAGGGTGAGAATGGAGAATTGCACTAAGCAATCACTACGCATGGCTCCAAACTCGAAGGTGGAGGACACATGAACGAAAACGCAATTCATGGGCTCCGGAAAAGGGTGAGAATGGAGAATTGCACTAAGCAATCACTACGCATGGCTCCAAACTCGAAGGTGGAGGACACATGAACAAAAACGCAATTCATGGGGCTCCGAAAAAGGGTGAGAATGGAGAATTGCACTAAGCAATCACTACGCATGGCTCCAAACTCGAAGGTGGAGGACACATGAACGAAAACGCAATTCATGGGGCTCCGAAAAAGGGTGAGAATGGAGAATTGCACTAAGCAATCACTACGCATGGCTCCAAACTCGAAGGTGGAGGACACATGAACGAAAACGCAATTCATGGGCTCCGAAAAAGGGTGAGAATGGAGAATTGCACTAAGCAATCACTACGCATGGCTCCAAACTCGAAGGTGGAGGACACATGAACGAAAATGCAATTCATGGGGCTCCGAAAAAGATTGGTTGGCAAGACCGAACGGTCCACCGGGTTTTTCCACCTAAAAGGAAAACATGCTTTTTGCAAAGAAAAATAAATCATTCGCGAGAGCACCACATCTTAGAGAAACAATATACTTGTGCCAAGGGTAATCTTCCTTGTAACCGAGAATGAAGGGCAGGATGTCAACTTTTAACTTTTAAATGAACATGCAGGGGAAACATCAGGCTAAGCTGAAAATAAATCACTCATAGTGTATAAAACTCACACAGGCAAGTGTTTTATCCTATTCCCAAACCATAACTGCACCATGACTCTATTTTGCACACGATTTCCTATCGAATCAAAGATCAAACGTACGATCACAGACCAATAGGATTTTCTCGAGGATAGTGTTTTTGGAGAGGAAGCTGGATGTTTCGGTCTTTTCCTCTTTGTTCATGTGGGGTGGGATATTGCCAGACGAGAATGATTTTGAGTGGAAATCTGTCTTGAAGAATTTTTGTCCTCTTTCTTTCATTGATTGAGAATTGCTTCTTTTCCCTTTTCACTTCTTTTCGATCTTTGATCGGGAACCCTTCTTTCCTTTCTTCTGTTCTTTTCTTTATTTTCCTTTTTTCTTTTTTTCTTTCTTTCCATTTCTTCCTTTTCTTTCTTTTCACTTTTCCTTCCCCATCCCTTTCTTCGGGAAATCGGGTTTAGCATTCTATCTGCTCTCCCTTGAGGAGATTCCGCTGTCCTTTGCTTTAGGGAAAAGGAGGAGGATTCTTTTGATGGGCCAAGGTTCAAAAAAGTCTAAGGTTGTGTTTCAATGGGGTCTTTTATCGTGGGAACCCAATCTTGATATCTGGGGCAAAACAAATTTGGGTGTCAAGGTGTCGGTCTCGGGCCGAACTTCCATATTATTCCATAA